>NC_134830.1:149972628-150272628 GCF_004210375.1 Tachypleus tridentatus
GTTAAAATTCATTTCGTAGGTTTTGCGATTACACAAATTAAATCTGTTAATTTTCAGTTGGAGTATTTTAATTTAAACACGAAAATCGTTTCACTTTCGGAGCAGTGACTACTTTGACTCCATACATTAAAACATTATTTTTAGTTTAAATACATTATTAGAAATTCTGATCCTTTCTGTACAAATCACCCATATTTACTGAAAGTCTGCCAAGTTTCGTGAAAATACATGAATACTTACATATAACCTTATACTAAGCCTAAAAAAGATTAAACAGAAATTATGGGATGTACACTTTATACAAGCTAGTGAATATAGTGTGGTTGGAATATTATTATTATACCTTCTCTGGTTATTGAAAATTCCTAAAGGTTATAGATAAAGTATATAGTGTTTAAAAAATGTAATAATTGATAGGCCTAATACTAATGACTTATGACAAATTTGCTTTGAAGGTTCATCTCTCTTCTCTTATTATTAATAATAAACAAAAAGAGGAGACTGTTATAAGTTTTATTATGTTGTTCAGCTTTCTTGGAGATAATTTATATTAAACATTTCCTGAAAACCCAAAAACATCCCATAAAGTTATTTATCTTTATCGCTACACGTCACTCACAAATCCTTTGAAATTGAATATAGTATGTTAGTAAATAAATATTAGTTTATGGGCTTTATAGAACAAAATGGCCTGGGTGGTTAAGGCGCTCAACCTCATAATCTGTAGATCGCAGATTCTGAGTTCCTGTAACACCAAACGTGCTCGCCCTTTCAGCCGTGGGGCGTTATGAAGCAGTCAATCCCCACTATTCGTTGGTAAAAGAGTAGCCAAAGAGTTGGCGGTGGGTGATGATGACTATCTGCCTTTGCCCTGAAATTAACAAACAAACCATCACTGAAGTTATTTATTTGATATTTTCACCAAGTATAAAAAAATATAAAGCAAGTTTTCAGCAGTAATTTCATTCAAAAAAATCAAAACGATACAAGAAAAATAACAATTTAATGGTAAATTCACATGAAACGTTTACTAGCTTTTCTCCTAGCGAAAGAAGGATCGATTATTCTTCTCAATTTAACATCTTACTGATATCACAGTCTAGGTCCAGTATGCATGATTCATTACTTCCTTTAGTTACTGTTAGACGAGACGGAAAGTTCACTTTATTTATCAGGTTTAACATACTACCGGCCCAGCATAGCCAAGCGCGTGACTCGTAATCTGAGGGTCGCGGTTAAGCATCCTGGTCGCGCCAAACATGCTCGCCCTTTCAGCCGTGGGCGTTATAATAAGCCTTCCCTCTAGTCTTACACTGCTAAATTAGGGACGGCTAGCACAGATAGCCCTCGAGTAGCTTTGTGCGAAATTCCAAAACAAACAAACAATTAAATAACATACTGTTAAAGTGTGTATGTATTTATGTGCTTTTATTACCTCCTTTGGCCCCCGCGCGTACAACGGTAAGTCTCCGGATTTTCAACGCTACAATCAGGAGCTCGATTCCCTCTGTGGGCTCAGCAGATAGCCCTGATGTGGCTTCTCTATAGGAAGAAAACATCTCTCTTGGTCCTGGTCTTTAACACCAGGACTCTTCCTTAATTGGCCTTGGTGAAAAGTAATTCTACTTTTTATAACTATCTCAGTGGTCGCCTAGTAAGGCAGATATTTTTGTCTTTTGTAATTTTGAATATAACATCAATGACGTCATATGAACCCGTCATTTCTTGAACAAACCATCAAGGTACAATTTATCATTAATGAATTGTTTTAAAATATTTATTGTAGTAAATATTTGTTTTCAACTACGAAGCTTTTAATCACTGGCACGGCCCATGTCTATTCTTGTCACGATGGGTTACGTACAAACTGGTATTTTGTGTCATTGTAAAAAAACATTCATTGCATGCTGTTTTTATTATACAATTGTACTTTAGTAGCTAATTTGTAATTTACGTAAAACTCTTTCATTAAGTTAAGGGTGGAGACATTCACTGGTATTTTCTTTACCAAATATGGAAACAACTTTCACCTCAATGAATCCACTTTTGGCGACAGCAAAGTATAGTAAGTGTAATATAAAACTTAAGGTTTCTGGTGTTTATTTTCGGTACATTTAGATCATTCACTAGTATAGTTGACTCGTCCCACAAATAGCCCTTTGTAATTAATTGGCTCGTTATTTCATACGTCCCTATTAGAATTTTGTAGTATCATAAAGTCATGACAACCAAGTAGTGACAGATGTCAGTCTCTGCTGTCCAATATACGTCATTATTTCTTTTCGTAAGTGACTGTGTCCTTTAACACGTTTATTTCTTCATTTTAAACTTTTGAAGACTTACCTGATGTACTTTGACCTTTCTAACGGTCAGCAAACTTGTTATCTTTATTAGGAACCAATAACCGTCGACCCTGGCAGCAGGGAAAAGTGAACTGGATGCAGCCCCAACAAGGTGGGATTGTGTGTTTATAACTGTATTTACACTAGTGTAACAGTCATAGTTAACACTAAAAGTAGAGAACTGTGGAGTCGTGAATATGTCGTAAACAATGTACGAGAAAATGATAAAAGCAGAAAAGTTTATCCTCACGAAAGGTTTATTTACCTCGTATATAGGATAGCCCTAAGTTTATATCCTTACGAAAGGTTTATCATTTCTCGTATATAGGATAGCCCTAAGTTTATCCTTACGAAAGGTTTATTTACCTCGTATAGGATAGCCCTCAGTTTATCCTTACGAAAGGTTTATTTACTCGTATATAGGATAAGCCCAGTTTATCCACGAAAGGTTTATTTACTCTCGTATATAGGATAGCCCTAAGTTTATCCTTACGAAAGGTTTTTTTACTTCATATAGGATAGCCCCAAGTTTATCCATACGAAAGGTTTATTTACTTCGTATATGGATAGCCCCCAGTGGCTTATTATATATTATTAAGTACAAAGTATTAAAACCAGGTTTCTAGTGGTAGAAGCCCTCTATAAGTCTACATGTAGGCTAACAATGCTAAACTTCGAAAAGCAAAAGATAAACAAACCATTGTATTTAACAACCACATTAAACTGTAGATCATAACCATATCTACTTCCGTTGTTAATAGCTGTAAGCAGTTAATTTTGTAATAAATATTAAACAGTACGTTCTTCTACAATTTAAAGGAGGCCGTCTGAAAAACGTGTTAAATTAAATGCTGCTATGTGTACCTGTGGGAAAAGGAGGCACGAGGAGAGAAGTACGACACTAGCGACACCTGTACAAGTGGTGAGGAACTCACAAAGAACAGCAGATCACCTGAAGTGTTTCGTAAAACGTCATTTTATTTTAGCTGTTTAAGAAGGAAAAAAACGTCAGATGGAAAGAAATAAAACAGTCAAGTCAAAAATAACCTCGTTAAGTGGGTGACACTTGTGTAACTTTTCTGTAGCTATGGTATTACTACACGTTTGTTGTGATTGTTCAAACATTCAAATGTAAAATCATGTTCTTTATGTGAGCTTGATGTTTACTTAGTTTTCAAAAGTTTGATTGTATAGCTGACTCAAATGTAAGTTAACACTTAAAGAACATTCACTAAAATACAAATTGTGTTAATTTGAATCTAGCTGTAATAACTAAAAGTACAATAATATTACAGACAGTAATAATTTAATAGAAAAAAAATACCTTTTAAATATCGATACTAGGATAATTAGAAACGTTGTGAAACAGTGGTGAAAAAATATCTCTTGTAAGTTTTAAAAAAGACGTTTAGGTTCTGCTACAAAGTTCACGGTGGTCAAAGTCACACTTCACCTGTGACTTTCAACAAACATTAGTTAATTTACGAAAATTACGGTTCAGAAAACAAGTTATTAGTTTGGAACTTTCATGCAAGAATATATAAGGGTTATCTACTCATAACTACCGTGTTTCTCCGAAAATAAGACAGGGCTTATATTAATTTTCACTCCAAAATATGACACTAAGGCTTATTTTCGGGGGATGTCTTATTTTGATATATTAAAAAAATGAAGTTACAAAGTAAAACTATTAAACTAACCATTTAAAATAAACTATTATTAAACTATTAAATTAATTAATAAATTTTTTTTTATTTCTTTCCTCTTTCTGCCACTCTTAACTAGGGCTTATTTTTATATTAAAACTATCCCCAAAAATCACACTAGGTCTTATTTTATGGGTAGGTCTTATTATCGGAGAAACAGTATCCCCAAGTTTAAACTGACGACCAGAACTCCTTGGAACTCTCTTGCACGTTTGAATAGTAGGACTTAAATCCATTAAGTGTGGAGCACGTGTTTGTGACAATGAAACATGAACAATGGAATCTCTGATTTACAATATTAGTTCATATCTGGCACCAATAACAAAACTATTTACCTTGATTGTTCAAATTTATCAACAAATTCTCGATTTCCAATCACTAAAACAAGCTAGAATATTACCAGTTAGAAATTCATAATACAACATTCACTCATTAAAAACATTCATTTTTTATGTAAACTTCTGTATGTAACTGAAATAAATTTATACTCACATACAATTTAGATGTATCATTTTGCTTTTTAATTCAGATTTTCTTACAGTTTTATGGTTATTCATTCAGATAACACGAATTCTCTAGAAACACTGTTTTATGGTTATTCATTCAGATAGAAACACTACAGTTTTACTTATCTATATTTCAGTAAAAAAAAGTAGACTTGAATTACTGGTTCTATCATCCAATGAGATTCATTTTGTTGTTTATAACTGGACTTTCTTTGTTAACATATGATTTGTTAGTTTAAGGCATCAGTACAGACAGTTTCAATTCTTGAACAACCTAAGCTTGATGCAAAAAAAAAAAAAAAAGACACACGAAATTGAGTGAAACCATCACACAACGATAGCTGCATTTATAAGATTTCTTTTAATATTAGCAATAGAAAGCTCTAAATTTGATATCAAAATATGCAAAAAAACTGTCTTTCTAAAATTATAATCACAAATTTTCAGCTTCTGTAAAATCTACACAATTCAAAGTTATAAATATGAAAACATACAAATCTTTCTCCCACATAAATAAAATTCATAAACTAAGATCCCAAAAGATATGACCACTTTCATATTTCTGTCGTCTCATTTCGTGAATCTTCAAGTTAAACAATATCTGTATTGTAATAATTAATATTTGATATAAAAAAGTACATTGTTCTCTTGTAATTAAATATAACAAGAATTCACAACTTAAAGTGATTCACTTTGTAAAACAAAAGACCAGAGTCGTGTTGGAGAGAAAACCTTCCGTTTTAACATTTAACACAAAGGAATTTTTTTACACGTTCTGTGCTTTGATAATTTAAACAAAATAATCCAGTGACAGTTTTATTTCAATTTATCATACTGTAATACTTTAAGTGAAACAGCTGGGTCAGTTAAAATATTTTAAAATCAGTATATATAGCAGTCCAGAAGCGGTAAACCATACATTTTGTGAAGGTGGGACAGAGAGTTTGTCAGCATTTCCCAGAACATTGTGAGGAACCATTAGAATATTTCGTCAGTGATGATTTGTTTTAGCATTACCTTAAATCCTAATTACCTCATGCTGCTTAAATTATGGAATAATATTAAATGTGTGCCTTATAAAGTTTTCACCACTGTGTTGTTTTGTTTGTTTGTTTTTTGGGGAGATTCAAGACTCAGTGAATACAGTTAATTACAAGGATTCCTTCATGTTACATTAAAATAATAATAGGTGATTAAACATATCTGTTAGTACAAACACTTAGAAGAATAACCATCATGTGTATCAGACAGTCAGAAGTCTAAAACAAATTTCACTGTATTAAAAGGCACGTTAAAGTAATGAAAACCACACCATGGACAGTGGGAACAGCAAAAGTGTGTATTATATAAACACTCATTAAGTACACAGTCCATGTTTTCCTTCCTTCAGAAAACAACAGACATGAATTAACATAAAAAAGTGTGTAGATATGCAACTAAATGTATTCTACCCAAAGCATACAATTTTATGTCATGACTACACAAATAACGTGCTTTCTTTTCAATAAACATATTTCCAGCCTGCAATCAAGCAATGTTAAAAATTTAGGACTCGCTTCAACTGCCAATGTGATGAAACAATTACGACACGTACTTCTGCACCAAATTTTTAGCAAACACTTATTAATAAACCTAGTATTCTTCATCATCATTTTGAGGAATTACTGCTCCGTCTTCCAGTCCTTCGTCAGGAACAGCAAATCCTTCCTGGAAAGAAATGTGTATATATATACAGACGCGCACACACACCTACATTTGATGTAACTAGAAAATTACAAACTTGATTTCTTGATGTGTCATAGATCATTCTGCAATTTATATATAAATACTGTAGTCATGATATACTGCTAACAGACTGACAGTCATAAATCTGTACAATTTGTTACTGTACAGAAAATATTGGAAACAGAACTACTGAACTAATCTATGAGTTAAGTTTGTAGATAAGTTCCTTTCAAACTTGATACACAACTATTAAACACACTGATAACCTATAGCTGCAGCTAACTTGGGAGAAGAAAACACCAAGTATTTTAAACAGTTTAATGAAAGTGTAAGGAGTTCATTACAGTAGAGAACTACAAAATGATCCTACTGTTAGCTGTTCACACATAAACACAAGAACAGATCCTATTGCTGGATGTTCACACACAAGAACAAATCCTATTGTTGGATGTTCACACACAAGAACAAATCCTATTGTTGGATGTTCACACACAAGAACAAATCCTTTTGTTGGACACACACAAACACAAGAACAAATCCTTTTGTTGGATGTTCACACACAAACACAAGAACAAATCCTTTTGTTGGATGTTCACACACAAACACAAGAACAAATCCTTTTGTTGGATGTTCACACACAAACACAAGAACAAATCCTTTTGTTGGATGTTCACACACAAACACAAGAACAAATCCTTTTGTTGGATGTTCACACACAAACACAAGAACAGATCCTTTTGTTGGATGTTCACACACAAACACAAGAACAGATCCTATTGTTGGATGTTCACACACAAACACAAGAACAGATTCTATTGTTGGATGTTCACACACAAACACAAGAACAGATTCTATTGTTAGATGTTCACACACAAACACAAGAACACTATTGTTAGACACACACAAACAACAAGAGAATACATTTTATCATCAGATGTTCACACATTAATGAGAGTAGATCCTACTGTTAGATGTTTATACATAAACAACAAGAGAACAGATCCTATCATTAGATGTTCATACATAAACAACAAGAGAACAGATCTTATCATTAGATTTTCATACATAAAATCGAGAACAGATCCTATCATTAGATGTTCATACATAAACAACAAGAGAACAGATCCTATCATTAGATGTTCATATGTAAACAACAAGAGAACAGATCTTATTAGATGTTCACATGTATACAACAAGAGAACAGATCTTATTAGATGTTCATACATAAACAACAAGAGAATATATCCTATCATTAGATGTTCATACATAAAAAGCAAGAGAATACTAGCAGCAATTATCAGAACCAGAACTCACAAAACTACTCAGTTCAGACACTGGTTATACTCCATCTATCAGGCCCATTGATATGCCATCAAATTTGACACACTTTAAAAACCTCCACATACAGAAGACTGACCTCTGTTGCATACAAGACGTCCAGTATTTTCTCTAATAAATTCTTCTCTTCTTGTTCTGATTCCTGACAAACAACTTCAATATCCCCGAAGTTTCCCATAATAGAAGTCTCGTTCCCTTCGAGCCCTTCTACTGTCAACTTCAACTCTGAAACCTAGCACAGAAAATCATAACAATGGAAACCTCTAAAATATTATTTATATTGTATATTTATTATCACTGTTTGAAAGCATCAAAACATGTGCCCTGCAGGCTGGACATGGCCCAAAGATGTTTTCTGACTGACCCTCAGATGTCCCAATCCTCTTGAACATGGCCTATAGAGATAGAATGTATAATACTGTCCACACACTTACATACTGCATGACACTAGTCACACCTTTGTATTATGCTATTTTTTGAAATTTGTGATAAGAACTGTATTTAGCTCACTTTCAATAACAGAAAATACATTACAAATAGCAGCCACAAGTGACCTTCTTTCTCAGTCAAAAGCTGGCTAAACTGATTGTGAGAAATATCACAGAGGATATTTGTCTGGTCAAAATATTGTTTATATCTCATCTTTAGACTATCAGTTTTAGTTCAACTACATCACTATTAAATGTTTTGGTTCTGTAATGCTATTATAAGAATCTGGAGATAACCTCAAATATACTCAGTATGACAGGAAAGCTTGTACATAAACAGGTAACTACCTGACCCCAAGTAATGTCATTTCAGAGCTTTATTGTATGGAACTGAACATATTATGAGCTTTAGGATACATCCAACTTAACAGTAACTGTGTCACACATCTGGTACGTAAGTTGTAGTATCACTTCAGATTTAAATGGATGTACTGATGATAAACTGATTTCATCATAACTTAACAAATCACATGCTGTCAGGATGTAAGTTCCAAAACAAATTTTTTACAATGATCTCAAATGATATATTCATTACCTGGTTTGACATCTCTTCCACTTTATGAGAGCCTGTTGATGTTACCATTCTGTTTCCTCCACTACCAAGTTTTGATGGTGTGGTCTTAATTCTCTGTGTGGGTACTGAAAAAGTAATTGAAACATGAAACTGAAAGAATATGTCCTACTTTTGTACCTTAATTTATTCCTACTTGAAAATGCCAACTGTCAAAAACAAAAATGGTGCTTTTCACAGGGCTTGAACCTAATTTTTTAAATGATCAATAATTTCCACTTCAAAAATATCTTTACTAACAAATACAGAATAATCCATAAAACTTTACATCGATATACGAGAACGCTGCACAAATTAATGGCAAAGGTTTATCATTTGATTGTAGTATAATGTACATTATTCCCCACAAAGGTTTATCATTTGATTGTAGTATAATGTACATTATTCCCCACAAAGGTTTATCATTTGATCGTAGTATAATGTACATTATTCCCCACAAAGGTTTATCATTTGATCGTAGTATAATGTACATTATTCCCCACAAAGGTTTATCATTTGATCGTAGTATAATGTACATTATCCCCCACAAAGGTTTATCATTTGATCGTAGTATAATGTACATTATCCCCCACAAAGGTTTATCATTTGATTGTAGTATAATGTACATTATCCCCCACAAAGGTTTATCATTTGATTGTAGTATAATGTACATTATCCCACACAAAGGTTTATCATTTGATCGTAGTATAATGTACATTATCCCCCACAAAGGTTTATCATTTGATTGTAGTATAATGTACATTATCCCCCACAAAGGTTTATCATTTGAACATAGTATAATGTACATTATCCCCCACAAAGGTTTATCATTTGATTGTAGTATAATGTACATTATCCCCACAAAGGTTTATCATTTGATTGTAGTATAATGTACATTATCCCCACAAAGGTTTATCATTTGATAGTAATGTACATTATTCCCACAAAGGTTTATCATTTGAGCGTATATAATGTACATTATCCCCCACAAAGGTTTATCATTTGAACATAGTATAATGTACATTATCCCCCACAAAGGTTTATCATTTGATTGTAGTATAATGTACATTATTCCCCACAAAGGTTTATCATTTGATTGTAGTATAATGTACATTATCCCCCACAAAGGTTTATCATTTGATTGTAGTATAATGTACATTATCCCCCACAAAGGTTTATCATTTGATCACAGTATAATGTACAAAGGTTTATCATTTGATCACAGTATAATGTACATTATCCCCCACAAATTCAGTGCTTTCAGGTATCCTTTACCTTCCTAACAATTTTGATCATTATTTGTAACTGTTGTGAATAATCATAAACATGTCTGAATTACACACTAGCAAAATATTTCACGTTACTTCACAGACACTGATTAAAGAATAACAATTCATGGCTTTTTACCAGTGAGCTACCAGTAACTTTCAGCCCTAACTGAAATCAGTGTGTCTTGTGTTGAAAACAGAAAACCATGGTCATACAAAACTTGAACTTTCTGTTATTTTATCCTCAAATAACATTGACTCAGGTTACATTATCAGACTCTAAAAATAAAGATAGTGTTACATATAATATGGCAAATATGTATTGAAATCCCTTATTATCTTAGCCACAAAAAAAACCCCAAAGTCCTGCCTCTCGTATATACAGAAATAAAAATATTCAATGATTATACACATTATAATATGTAAAAATGAATTTCCTCTAAATGTAACCTACTGTAAGAAGTGTAAATATAGCAAAAAAAAATAGATTTATAAAAATTAATGCCTTTTTTAGCTTTACTATAAAGTAATTGTAGTTAAAGATAAGAGCAATTAATTAGGGCAAATATCTGTATGTTAGTTGATATAAATAACAACATACCACAGACTAAAATACAGTTAACATTACCAACAATACCTCTCACATAAACCTCATAATTTCAGTAAATCTCTATTCCTAAAGTGTACAGAATACTTAACAAACCCACCTGCTCTTCCAACAGGTTTAGACAATTCTCTAGCTCCAACTGGTCGTTCTCCTTGTGAATTACCAACTTGTATACCGGTGAGTCTCTATTTCTAAAGTGTACAGAATACTTAACAAACCCACCTGCTCTTCCAACAGGTTTAGACAATTCTCTAGCTCCAACTGGTTGTTCTCCTTGTGAATTACCAACTTGTATACTGGTAAGTCTCTATTTCTAAAGTGTACAGAATACTTAACAAACCCACCTGCTCTTCCAACAGGTTTAGACAATTCTCTAGCTCCAACTGGTCGTTCTCCTGTGAATTACCAACTTGTATACGGTAAGTCTCTATTTCTAAAGTGTACAGAATACTTAACAAACCCACCTGCTCTTCCAACAGGTTTAGACAATTCTCTAGCTCCAACTGGTCGTTCTCCTTGTGAATTACCAACTTGTATACCTGTAAGTCTCTATTTCTAAAGTGTACAGAATACTTAACAAACCCACCTGCTCTTCCAACAGGTTTAGACAATTCTCTAGCTCCAACTGGTCGTTCTCCATGTGAATTACCAACTTGTATACTGGTAAGTCTCTATTTCTAAAGTGTACAGAATACTTAACAAACCCACCTGCTCTTCCAACAGGTTTAGACAATTCTCTAGCTCCAACTGGTCGTTCTCCTTGTGAATTACCAACTTGTATACCGGTAAGTCTCTATTTCTAAAGTGTACAGAATACTTAACAAACCCACCTGCTCTTCCAACAGGTTTAGACAATTCTCTAGCTCCAACTGGTCGTTCTCCATGTGAATTACCAACTTGTATACTGGTAAGTCTCTATTTCTAAAGTGTACAGAATACTTAACAAACCCACCTGCTCTTCCAACAGGTTTAGACAATTCTCTAGCTCCAACTGGTCGTTCTCCATGTGAATTACCAACTTGTATACTGGTAAGTCTCTATTTCTAAAGTGTACAGAATACTTAACAAACCCACCTGCTCTTCCAACAGGTTTAGACAATTCTCTAGCTCCAACTGGTCGTTCTCCATGTGAATTACCAACTTGTATACTGGTAAGTCTCTATTTCTAAAGTGTACAGAATACTTAACAAACCCACCTGCTCTTCCAACAGGTTTAGACAATTCTCTAGCTCCAACTGGTCGTTCTCCATGTGAATTACCAACTTGTATACTGGTAAGTCTCTATTTCTAAAGTGTACAGAATACTTAACAAACCCACCTGCTCTTCCAACAGGTTTAGACAATTCTCTAGCTCCAACTGGTCGTTCTCCATGTGAATTACCAACTTGTATACTGGTAAGTCTCTATTTCTAAAGTGTACAGAATACTTAACAAACCCACCTGCTCTTCCAACAGGTTTAGACAATTCTCTAGCTCCAACTGGTCGTTCTCCATGTGAATTACCAACTTGTATACTGGTAAGTCTCTATTTCTAAAGTGTACAGAATACTTAACAAACCCACCTGCTCTTCCAACAGGTTTAGACAATTCTCTAGCTCCAACTGGTCGTTCTCCATGTGAATTACCAACTTGTATACTGGTAAGTCTCTATTTCTAAAGTGTACAGAATACTTAACAAACCCACCTGCTCTTCCAACAGGTTTAGACAATTCTCTAGCTCCAACTGGTCGTTCTCCATGTGAATTACCAACTTGTATACTGGTAAGTCTCTATTTCTAAAGTGTACAGAATACTTAACAAACCCACCTGCTCTTCCAACAGGTTTAGACAATTCTCTAGCTCCAACTGGTCGTTCTCCTTGTGAATTACCAACTTGTATACTGGTAAGTCTCTATTTCTAAAGTGTACAGAATACTTAACAAACCCACCTGCTCTTCCAACAGGTTTAGACAATTCTCTAGCTCCAACTGGTCGTTCTCCATGTGAATTACCAACTTGTATACTGGTAAGTCTCTATTTCTAAAGTGTACAGAATACTTAACAAACCCACCTGCTCTTCCAACAGGTTTAGACAATTCTCTAGCTCCAACTGGTCGTTCTCCTTGTGAATTACCAACTTGTATACTGGTAAGTCTCTATTTCTAAAGTGTACAGAATACTTAACAAACCCACCTGCTCTTCCAACAGGTTTAGACAATTCTCTAGCTCCAACTGGTCGTTCTCCATGTGAATTACCAACTTGTATACTGGTAAGTCTCTATTTCTAAAGTGTACAGAATACTTAACAAACCCACCTGCTCTTCCAACAGGTTTAGACAATTCTCTAGCTCCAACTGGTCGTTCTCCATGTGAATTACCAACTTGTATACTGGTAAGTCTCTATTTCTAAAGTGTACAGAATACTTAACAAACCCACCTGCTCTTCCAACAGGTTTAGACAATTCTCTAGCTCCAACTGGTCGTTCTCCATGTGAATTACCAACTTGTATACTGGTAAGTCTCTATTTCTAAAGTGTACAGAATACTTAACAAACCCACCTGCTCTTCCAACAGGTTTAGACAATTCTCTAGCTCCAACTGGTCGTTCTCCATGTGAATTACCAACTTGTATACTGGTAAGTCTCTATTTCTAAAGTGTACAGAATACTTAACAAACCCACCTGCTCTTCCAACAGGTTTAGACAATTCTCTAGCTCCAACTGGTCGTTCTCCATGTGAATTACCAACTTGTATACTGGTAAGTCTCTATTTCTAAAGTGTACAGAATACTTAACAAACCCACCTGCTCTTCCAACAGGTTTAGACAATTCTCTAGCTCCAACTGGTCGTTCTCCATGTGAATTACCAACTTGTATACTGGTAAGTCTCTATTTCTAAAGTGTACAGAATACTTAACAAACCCACCTGCTCTTCCAACAGGTTTAGACAATTCTCTAGCTCCAACTGGTCGTTCTCCATGTGAATTACCAACTTGTATACTGGTAAGTCTCTATTTCTAAAGTGTACAGAATACTTAACAAACCCACCTGCTCTTCCAACAGGTTTAGACAATTCTCTAGCTCCAACTGGTCGTTCTCCATGTGAATTACCAACTTGTATACTGGTAAGTCTCTATTTCTAAAGTGTACAGAATACTTAACAAACCCACCTGCTCTTCCAACAGGTTTAGACAATTCTCTAGCTCCAACTGGTCGTTCTCCATGTGAATTACCAACTTGTATACTGGTAAGTCTCTATTTCTAAAGTGTACAGAATACTTAACAAACCCACCTGCTCTTCCAACAGGTTTAGACAATTCTCTAGCTCCAACTGGTCGTTCTCCATGTGAATTACCAACTTGTATACTGGTAAGTCTCTATTTCTAAAGTGTACAGAATACTTAACAAACCCACCTGCTCTTCCAACAGGTTTAGACAATTCTCTAGCTCCAACTGGTCGTTCTCCATGTGAATTACCAACTTGTATACTGGTAAGTCTCTATTTCTAAAGTGTACAGAATACTTAACAAACCCACCTGCTCTTCCAACAGGTTTAGACAATTCTCTAGCTCCAACTGGTCGTTCTCCATGTGAATTACCAACTTGTATACTGGTAAGTCTCTATTTCTAAAGTGTACAGAATACTTAACAAACCCACCTGCTCTTCCAACAGGTTTAGACAATTCTCTAGCTCCAACTGGTCGTTCTCCATGTGAATTACCAACTTGTATACTGGTAAGTCTCTATTTCTAAAGTGTACAGAATACTTAACAAACCCACCTGCTCTTCCAACAGGTTTAGACAATTCTCTAGCTCCAACTGGTCGTTCTCCATGTGAATTACCAACTTGTATACTGGTAAGTCTCTATTTCTAAAGTGTACAGAATACTTAACAAACCCACCTGCTCTTCCAACAGGTTTAGACAATTCTCTAGCTCCAACTGGTCGTTCTCCATGTGAATTACCAACTTGTATACTGGTAAGTCTCTATTTCTAAAGTGTACAGAATACTTAACAAACCCACCTGCTCTTCCAACAGGTTTAGACAATTCTCTAGCTCCAACTGGTCGTTCTCCATGTGAATTACCAACTTGTATACTGGTAAGTCTCTATTTCTAAAGTGTACAGAATACTTAACAAACCCACCTGCTCTTCCAACAGGTTTAGACAATTCTCTAGCTCCAACTGGTCGTTCTCCATGTGAATTACCAACTTGTATACTGGTAAGTCTCTATTTCTAAAGTGTACAGAATACTTAACAAACCCACCTGCTCTTCCAACAGGTTTAGACAATTCTCTAGCTCCAACTGGTCGTTCTCCATGTGAATTACCAACTTGTATACTGGTAAGTCTCTATTTCTAAAGTGTACAGAATACTTAACAAACCCACCTGCTCTTCCAACAGGTTTAGACAATTCTCTAGCTCCAACTGGTCGTTCTCCATGTGAATTACCAACTTGTATACTGGTAAGTCTCTATTTCTAAAGTGTACAGAATACTTAACAAACCCACCTGCTCTTCCAACAGGTTTAGACAATTCTCTAGCTCCAACTGGTCGTTCTCCATGTGAATTACCAACTTGTATACTGGTAAGTCTCTATTTCTAAAGTGTACAGAATACTTAACAAACCCACCTGCTCTTCCAACAGGTTTAGACAATTCTCTAGCTCCAACTGGTCGTTCTCCATGTGAATTACCAACTTGTATACTGGTAAGTCTCTATTTCTAAAGTGTACAGAATACTTAACAAACCCACCTGCTCTTCCAACAGGTTTAGACAATTCTCTAGCTCCAACTGGTCGTTCTCCATGTGAATTACCAACTTGTATACTGGTAAGTCTCTATTTCTAAAGTGTACAGAATACTTAACAAACCCACCTGCTCTTCCAACAGGTTTAGACAATTCTCTAGCTCCAACTGGTCGTTCTCCATGTGAATTACCAACTTGTATACTGGTAAGTCTCTATTTCTAAAGTGTACAGAATACTTAACAAACCCACCTGCTCTTCCAACAGGTTTAGACAATTCTCTAGCTCCAACTGGTCGTTCTCCATGTGAATTACCAACTTGTATACTGGTAAGTCTCTATTTCTAAAGTGTACAGAATACTTAACAAACCCACCTGCTCTTCCAACAGGTTTAGACAATTCTCTAGCTCCAACTGGTCGTTCTCCATGTGAATTACCAACTTGTATACTGGTAAGTCTCTATTTCTAAAGTGTACAGAATACTTAACAAACCCACCTGCTCTTCCAACAGGTTTAGACAATTCTCTAGCTCCAACTGGTCGTTCTCCATGTGAATTACCAACTTGTATACTGGTAAGTCTCTATTTCTAAAGTGTACAGAATACTTAACAAACCCACCTGCTCTTCCAACAGGTTTAGACAATTCTCTAGCTCCAACTGGTCGTTCTCCATGTGAATTACCAACTTGTATACTGGTAAGTCTCTATTTCTAAAGTGTACAGAATACTTAACAAACCCACCTGCTCTTCCAACAGGTTTAGACAATTCTCTAGCTCCAACTGGTCGTTCTCCATGTGAATTACCAACTTGTATACTGGTAAGTCTCTATTTCTAAAGTGTACAGAATACTTAACAAACCCACCTGCTCTTCCAACAGGTTTAGACAATTCTCTAGCTCCAACTGGTCGTTCTCCATGTGAATTACCAACTTGTATACTGGTAAGTCTCTATTTCTAAAGTGTACAGAATACTTAACAAACCCACCTGCTCTTCCAACAGGTTTAGACAATTCTCTAGCTCCAACTGGTCGTTCTCCATGTGAATTACCAACTTGTATACTGGTAAGTCTCTATTTCTAAAGTGTACAGAATACTTAACAAACCCACCTGCTCTTCCAACAGGTTTAGACAATTCTCTAGCTCCAACTGGTCGTTCTCCATGTGAATTACCAACTTGTATACTGGTAAGTCTCTATTTCTAAAGTGTACAGAATACTTAACAAACCCACCTGCTCTTCCAACAGGTTTAGACAATTCTCTAGCTCCAACTGGTCGTTCTCCATGTGAATTACCAACTTGTATACTGGTAAGTCTCTATTTCTAAAGTGTACAGAATACTTAACAAACCCACCTGCTCTTCCAACAGGTTTAGACAATTCTCTAGCTCCAACTGGTCGTTCTCCATGTGAATTACCAACTTGTATACTGGTAAGTCTCTATTTCTAAAGTGTACAGAATACTTAACAAACCCACCTGCTCTTCCAACAGGTTTAGACAATTCTCTAGCTCCAACTGGTCGTTCTCCATGTGAATTACCAACTTGTATACTGGTAAGTCTCTATTTCTAAAGTGTACAGAATACTTAACAAACCCACCTGCTCTTCCAACAGGTTTAGACAATTCTCTAGCTCCAACTGGTCGTTCTCCATGTGAATTACCAACTTGTATACTGGTAAGTCTCTATTTCTAAAGTGTACAGAATACTTAACAAACCCACCTGCTCTTCCAACAGGTTTAGACAATTCTCTAGCTCCAACTGGTCGTTCTCCATGTGAATTACCAACTTGTATACTGGTAAGTCTCTATTTCTAAAGTGTACAGAATACTTAACAAACCCACCTGCTCTTCCAACAGGTTTAGACAATTCTCTAGCTCCAACTGGTCGTTCTCCATGTGAATTACCAACTTGTATACTGGTAAGTCTCTATTTCTAAAGTGTACAGAATACTTAACAAACCCACCTGCTCTTCCAACAGGTTTAGACAATTCTCTAGCTCCAACTGGTCGTTCTCCATGTGAATTACCAACTTGTATACTGGTAAGTCTCTATTTCTAAAGTGTACAGAATACTTAACAAACCCACCTGCTCTTCCAACAGGTTTAGACAATTCTCTAGCTCCAACTGGTCGTTCTCCATGTGAATTACCAACTTGTATACTGGTAAGTCTCTATTTCTAAAGTGTACAGAATACTTAACAAACCCACCTGCTCTTCCAACAGGTTTAGACAATTCTCTAGCTCCAACTGGTCGTTCTCCATGTGAATTACCAACTTGTATACTGGTAAGTCTCTATTTCTAAAGTGTACAGAATACTTAACAAACCCACCTGCTCTTCCAACAGGTTTAGACAATTCTCTAGCTCCAACTGGTCGTTCTCCATGTGAATTACCAACTTGTATACTGGTAAGTCTCTATTTCTAAAGTGTACAGAATACTTAACAAACCCACCTGCTCTTCCAACAGGTTTAGACAATTCTCTAGCTCCAACTGGTCGTTCTCCATGTGAATTACCAACTTGTATACTGGTAAGTCTCTATTTCTAAAGTGTACAGAATACTTAACAAACCCACCTGCTCTTCCAACAGGTTTAGACAATTCTCTAGCTCCAACTGGTCGTTCTCCATGTGAATTACCAACTTGTATACTGGTAAGTCTCTATTTCTAAAGTGTACAGAATACTTAACAAACCCACCTGCTCTTCCAACAGGTTTAGACAATTCTCTAGCTCCAACTGGTCGTTCTCCATGTGAATTACCAACTTGTATACTGGTAAGTCTCTATTTCTAAAGTGTACAGAATACTTAACAAACCCACCTGCTCTTCCAACAGGTTTAGACAATTCTCTAGCTCCAACTGGTCGTTCTCCATGTGAATTACCAACTTGTATACTGGTAAGTCTCTATTTCTAAAGTGTACAGAATACTTAACAAACCCACCTGCTCTTCCAACAGGTTTAGACAATTCTCTAGCTCCAACTGGTCGTTCTCCATGTGAATTACCAACTTGTATACTGGTAAGTCTCTATTTCTAAAGTGTACAGAATACTTAACAAACCCACCTGCTCTTCCAACAGGTTTAGACAATTCTCTAGCTCCAACTGGTCGTTCTCCATGTGAATTACCAACTTGTATACTGGTAAGTCTCTATTTCTAAAGTGTACAGAATACTTAACAAACCCACCTGCTCTTCCAACAGGTTTAGACAATTCTCTAGCTCCAACTGGTCGTTCTCCATGTGAATTACCAACTTGTATACTGGTAAGTCTCTATTTCTAAAGTGTACAGAATACTTAACAAACCCACCTGCTCTTCCAACAGGTTTAGACAATTCTCTAGCTCCAACTGGTCGTTCTCCATGTGAATTACCAACTTGTATACTGGTAAGTCTCTATTTCTAAAGTGTACAGAATACTTAACAAACCCACCTGCTCTTCCAACAGGTTTAGACAATTCTCTAGCTCCAACTGGTCGTTCTCCATGTGAATTACCAACTTGTATACTGGTAAGTCTCTATTTCTAAAGTGTACAGAATACTTAACAAACCCACCTGCTCTTCCAACAGGTTTAGACAATTCTCTAGCTCCAACTGGTCGTTCTCCATGTGAATTACCAACTTGTATACTGGTAAGTCTCTATTTCTAAAGTGTACAGAATACTTAACAAACCCACCTGCTCTTCCAACAGGTTTAGACAATTCTCTAGCTCCAACTGGTCGTTCTCCATGTGAATTACCAACTTGTATACTGGTAAGTCTCTATTTCTAAAGTGTACAGAATACTTAACAAACCCACCTGCTCTTCCAACAGGTTTAGACAATTCTCTAGCTCCAACTGGTCGTTCTCCATGTGAATTACCAACTTGTATACTGGTAAGTCTCTATTTCTAAAGTGTACAGAATACTTAACAAACCCACCTGCTCTTCCAACAGGTTTAGACAATTCTCTAGCTCCAACTGGTCGTTCTCCATGTGAATTACCAACTTGTATACTGGTAAGTCTCTATTTCTAAAGTGTACAGAATACTTAACAAACCCACCTGCTCTTCCAACAGGTTTAGACAATTCTCTAGCTCCAACTGGTCGTTCTCCATGTGAATTACCAACTTGTATACTGGTAAGTCTCTATTTCTAAAGTGTACAGAATACTTAACAAACCCACCTGCTCTTCCAACAGGTTTAGACAATTCTCTAGCTCCAACTGGTCGTTCTCCATGTGAATTACCAACTTGTATACTGGTAAGTCTCTATTTCTAAAGTGTACAGAATACTTAACAAACCCACCTGCTCTTCCAACAGGTTTAGACAATTCTCTAGCTCCAACTGGTCGTTCTCCATGTGAATTACCAACTTGTATACTGGTAAGTCTCTATTTCTAAAGTGTACAGAATACTTAACAAACCCACCTGCTCTTCCAACAGGTTTAGACAATTCTCTAGCTCCAACTGGTCGTTCTCCATGTGAATTACCAACTTGTATACTGGTAAGTCTCTATTTCTAAAGTGTACAGAATACTTAACAAACCCACCTGCTCTTCCAACAGGTTTAGACAATTCTCTAGCTCCAACTGGTCGTTCTCCATGTGAATTACCAACTTGTATACTGGTAAGTCTCTATTTCTAAAGTGTACAGAATACTTAACAAACCCACCTGCTCTTCCAACAGGTTTAGACAATTCTCTAGCTCCAACTGGTCGTTCTCCATGTGAATTACCAACTTGTATACTGGTAAGTCTCTATTTCTAAAGTGTACAGAATACTTAACAAACCCACCTGCTCTTCCAACAGGTTTAGACAATTCTCTAGCTCCAACTGGTCGTTCTCCATGTGAATTACCAACTTGTATACTGGTAAGTCTCTATTTCTAAAGTGTACAGAATACTTAACAAACCCACCTGCTCTTCCAACAGGTTTAGACAATTCTCTAGCTCCAACTGGTCGTTCTCCATGTGAATTACCAACTTGTATACTGGTAAGTCTCTATTTCTAAAGTGTACAGAATACTTAACAAACCCACCTGCTCTTCCAACAGGTTTAGACAATTCTCTAGCTCCAACTGGTCGTTCTCCATGTGAATTACCAACTTGTATACTGGTAAGTCTCTATTTCTAAAGTGTACAGAATACTTAACAAACCCACCTGCTCTTCCAACAGGTTTAGACAATTCTCTAGCTCCAACTGGTCGTTCTCCATGTGAATTACCAACTTGTATACTGGTAAGTCTCTATTTCTAAAGTGTACAGAATACTTAACAAACCCACCTGCTCTTCCAACAGGTTTAGACAATTCTCTAGCTCCAACTGGTCGTTCTCCATGTGAATTACCAACTTGTATACTGGTAAGTCTCTATTTCTAAAGTGTACAGAATACTTAACAAACCCACCTGCTCTTCCAACAGGTTTAGACAATTCTCTAGCTCCAACTGGTCGTTCTCCATGTGAATTACCAACTTGTATACTGGTAAGTCTCTATTTCTAAAGTGTACAGAATACTTAACAAACCCACCTGCTCTTCCAACAGGTTTAGACAATTCTCTAGCTCCAACTGGTCGTTCTCCATGTGAATTACCAACTTGTATACTGGTAAGTCTCTATTTCTAAAGTGTACAGAATACTTAACAAACCCACCTGCTCTTCCAACAGGTTTAGACAATTCTCTAGCTCCAACTGGTCGTTCTCCATGTGAATTACCAACTTGTATACTGGTAAGTCTCTATTTCTAAAGTGTACAGAATACTTAACAAACCCACCTGCTCTTCCAACAGGTTTAGACAATTCTCTAGCTCCAACTGGTCGTTCTCCATGTGAATTACCAACTTGTATACTGGTAAGTCTCTATTTCTAAAGTGTACAGAATACTTAACAAACCCACCTGCTCTTCCAACAGGTTTAGACAATTCTCTAGCTCCAACTGGTCGTTCTCCATGTGAATTACCAACTTGTATACTGGTAAGTCTCTATTTCTAAAGTGTACAGAATACTTAACAAACCCACCTGCTCTTCCAACAGGTTTAGACAATTCTCTAGCTCCAACTGGTCGTTCTCCATGTGAATTACCAACTTGTATACTGGTAAGTCTCTATTTCTAAAGTGTACAGAATACTTAACAAACCCACCTGCTCTTCCAACAGGTTTAGACAATTCTCTAGCTCCAACTGGTCGTTCTCCATGTGAATTACCAACTTGTATACTGGTAAGTCTCTATTTCTAAAGTGTACAGAATACTTAACAAACCCACCTGCTCTTCCAACAGGTTTAGACAATTCTCTAGCTCCAACTGGTCGTTCTCCATGTGAATTACCAACTTGTATACTGGTAAGTCTCTATTTCTAAAGTGTACAGAATACTTAACAAACCCACCTGCTCTTCCAACAGGTTTAGACAATTCTCTAGCTCCAACTGGTCGTTCTCCATGTGAATTACCAACTTGTATACTGGTAAGTCTCTATTTCTAAAGTGTACAGAATACTTAACAAACCCACCTGCTCTTCCAACAGGTTTAGACAATTCTCTAGCTCCAACTGGTCGTTCTCCATGTGAATTACCAACTTGTATACTGGTAAGTCTCTATTTCTAAAGTGTACAGAATACTTAACAAACCCACCTGCTCTTCCAACAGGTTTAGACAATTCTCTAGCTCCAACTGGTCGTTCTCCTTGTGAATTACCAACTTGTATACTGGTAAGTCTCTATTTCTAAAGTGTACAGAATACTTAACAAACCCACCTGCTCTTCCAACAGGTTTAGACAATTCTCTAGCTCCAACTGGTCGTTCTCCATGTGAATTACCAACTTGTATACTGGTAAGTCTCTATTTCTAAAGTGTACAGAATACTTAACAAACCCACCTGCTCTTCCAACAGGTTTAGACAATTCTCTAGCTCCAACTGGTCGTTCTCCTTGTGAATTACCAACTTGTATACTGGTAAGTCTCTATTTCTAAAGTGTACAGAATACTTAACAAACCCACCTGCTCTTCCAACAGGTTTAGACAATTCTCTAGCTCCAACTGGTCGTTCTCCATGTGAATTACCAACTTGTATACTGGTAAGTCTCTATTTCTAAAGTGTACAGAATACTTAACAAACCCACCTGCTCTTCCAACAGGTTTAGACAATTCTCTAGCTCCAACTGGTCGTTCTCCATGTGAATTACCAACTTGTATACTGGTAAGTCTCTATTTCTAAAGTGTACAGAATACTTAACAAACCCACCTGCTCTTCCAACAGGTTTAGACAATTCTCTAGCTCCAACTGGTCGTTCTCCATGTGAATTACCAACTTGTATACTGGTAAGTCTCTATTTCTAAAGTGTACAGAATACTTAACAAACCCACCTGCTCTTCCAACAGGTTTAGACAATTCTCTAGCTCCAACTGGTCGTTCTCCATGTGAATTACCAACTTGTATACTGGTAAGTCTCTATTTCTAAAGTGTACAGAATACTTAACAAACCCACCTGCTCTTCCAACAGGTTTAGACAATTCTCTAGCTCCAACTGGTCGTTCTCCATGTGAATTACCAACTTGTATACTGGTAAGTCTCTATTTCTAAAGTGTACAGAATACTTAACAAACCCACCTGCTCTTCCAACAGGTTTAGACAATTCTCTAGCTCCAACTGGTCGTTCTCCATGTGAATTACCAACTTGTATACTGGTAAGTCTCTATTTCTAAAGTGTACAGAATACTTAACAAACCCACCTGCTCTTCCAACAGGTTTAGACAATTCTCTAGCTCCAACTGGTCGTTCTCCATGTGAATTACCAACTTGTATACTGGTAAGTCTCTATTTCTAAAGTGTACAGAATACTTAACAAACCCACCTGCTCTTCCAACAGGTTTAGACAATTCTCTAGCTCCAACTGGTCGTTCTCCATGTGAATTACCAACTTGTATACTGGTAAGTCTCTATTTCTAAAGTGTACAGAATACTTAACAAACCCACCTGCTCTTCCAACAGGTTTAGACAATTCTCTAGCTCCAACTGGTCGTTCTCCATGTGAATTACCAACTTGTATACTGGTAAGTCTCTATTTCTAAAGTGTACAGAATACTTAACAAACCCACCTGCTCTTCCAACAGGTTTAGACAATTCTCTAGCTCCAACTGGTCGTTCTCCATGTGAATTACCAACTTGTATACTGGTAAGTCTCTATTTCTAAAGTGTACAGAATACTTAACAAACCCACCTGCTCTTCCAACAGGTTTAGACAATTCTCTAGCTCCAACTGGTCGTTCTCCATGTGAATTACCAACTTGTATACTGGTAAGTCTCTATTTCTAAAGTGTACAGAATACTTAACAAACCCACCTGCTCTTCCAACAGGTTTAGACAATTCTCTAGCTCCAACTGGTCGTTCTCCATGTGAATTACCAACTTGTATACTGGTAAGTCTCTATTTCTAAAGTGTACAGAATACTTAACAAACCCACCTGCTCTTCCAACAGGTTTAGACAATTCTCTAGCTCCAACTGGTCGTTCTCCATGTGAATTACCAACTTGTATACTGGTAAGTCTCTATTTCTAAAGTGTACAGAATACTTAACAAACCCACCTGCTCTTCCAACAGGTTTAGACAATTCTCTAGCTCCAACTGGTCGTTCTCCATGTGAATTACCAACTTGTATACTGGTAAGTCTCTATTTCTAAAGTGTACAGAATACTTAACAAACCCACCTGCTCTTCCAACAGGTTTAGACAATTCTCTAGCTCCAACTGGTCGTTCTCCATGTGAATTACCAACTTGTATACTGGTAAGTCTCTATTTCTAAAGTGTACAGAATACTTAACAAACCCACCTGCTCTTCCAACAGGTTTAGACAATTCTCTAGCTCCAACTGGTCGTTCTCCATGTGAATTACCAACTTGTATACTGGTAAGTCTCTATTTCTAAAGTGTACAGAATACTTAACAAACCCACCTGCTCTTCCAACAGGTTTAGACAATTCTCTAGCTCCAACTGGTCGTTCTCCATGTGAATTACCAACTTGTATACTGGTAAGTCTCTATTTCTAAAGTGTACAGAATACTTAACAAACCCACCTGCTCTTCCAACAGGTTTAGACAATTCTCTAGCTCCAACTGGTCGTTCTCCATGTGAATTACCAACTTGTATACTGGTAAGTCTCTATTTCTAAAGTGTACAGAATACTTAACAAACCCACCTGCTCTTCCAACAGGTTTAGACAATTCTCTAGCTCCAACTGGTCGTTCTCCATGTGAATTACCAACTTGTATACCTGGTAAGTCTCTATTTCTAAAGTGTACAGAATACTTAACAAACCCACCTGCTCTTCCAACAGGTTTAGACAATTCTCTAGCTCCAACTGGTCGTTCTCCATGTGAATTACCAACTTGTATACTGGTAAGTCTCTATTTCTAAAGTGTACAGAATACTTAACAAACCCACCTGCTCTTCCAACAGGTTTAGACAATTCTCTAGCTCCAACTGGTCGTTCTCCATGTGAATTACCAACTTGTATACTGGTAAGTCTCTATTTCTAAAGTGTACAGAATACTTAACAAACCCACCTGCTCTTCCAACAGGTTTAGACAATTCTCTAGCTCCAACTGGTCGTTCTCCATGTGAATTACCAACTTGTATACTGGTAAGTCTCTATTTCTAAAGTGTACAGAATACTTAACAAACCCACCTGCTCTTCCAACAGGTTTAGACAATTCTCTAGCTCCAACTGGTCGTTCTCCATGTGAATTACCAACTTGTATACTGGTAAGTCTCTATTTCTAAAGTGTACAGAATACTTAACAAACCCACCTGCTCTTCCAACAGGTTTAGACAATTCTCTAGCTCCAACTGGTCGTTCTCCATGTGAATTACCAACTTGTATACTGGTAAGTCTCTATTTCTAAAGTGTACAGAATACTTAACAAACCCACCTGCTCTTCCAACAGGTTTAGACAATTCTCTAGCTCCAACTGGTCGTTCTCCATGTGAATTACCAACTTGTATACTGGTAAGTCTCTATTTCTAAAGTGTACAGAATACTTAACAAACCCACCTGCTCTTCCAACAGGTTTAGACAATTCTCTAGCTCCAACTGGTCGTTCTCCATGTGAATTACCAACTTGTATACTGGTAAGTCTCTATTTCTAAAGTGTACAGAATACTTAACAAACCCACCTGCTCTTCCAACAGGTTTAGACAATTCTCTAGCTCCAACTGGTCGTTCTCCATGTGAATTACCAACTTGTATACTGGTAAGTCTCTATTTCTAAAGTGTACAGAATACTTAACAAACCCACCTGCTCTTCCAACAGGTTTAGACAATTCTCTAGCTCCAACTGGTCGTTCTCCATGTGAATTACCAACTTGTATACTGGTAAGTCTCTATTTCTAAAGTGTACAGAATACTTAACAAACCCACCTGCTCTTCCAACAGGTTTAGACAATTCTCTAGCTCCAACTGGTCGTTCTCCATGTGAATTACCAACTTGTATACTGGTAAGTCTCTATTTCTAAAGTGTACAGAATACTTAACAAACCCACCTGCTCTTCCAACAGGTTTAGACAATTCTCTAGCTCCAACTGGTCGTTCTCCATGTGAATTACCAACTTGTATACTGGTAAGTCTCTATTTCTAAAGTGTACAGAATACTTAACAAACCCACCTGCTCTTCCAACAGGTTTAGACAATTCTCTAGCTCCAACTGGTCGTTCTCCATGTGAATTACCAACTTGTATACTGGTAAGTCTCTATTTCTAAAGTGTACAGAATACTTAACAAACCCACCTGCTCTTCCAACAGGTTTAGACAATTCTCTAGCTCCAACTGGTCGTTCTCCATGTGAATTACCAACTTGTATACTGGTAAGTCTCTATTTCTAAAGTGTACAGAATACTTAACAAACCCACCTGCTCTTCCAACAGGTTTAGACAATTCTCTAGCTCCAACTGGTCGTTCTCCATGTGAATTACCAACTTGTATACTGGTAAGTCTCTATTTCTAAAGTGTACAGAATACTTAACAAACCCACCTGCTCTTCCAACAGGTTTAGACAATTCTCTAGCTCCAACTGGTCGTTCTCCATGTGAATTACCAACTTGTATACTGGTAAGTCTCTATTTCTAAAGTGTACAGAATACTTAACAAACCCACCTGCTCTTCCAACAGGTTTAGACAATTCTCTAGCTCCAACTGGTCGTTCTCCATGTGAATTACCAACTTGTATACTGGTAAGTCTCTATTTCTAAAGTGTACAGAATACTTAACAAACCCACCTGCTCTTCCAACAGGTTTAGACAATTCTCTAGCTCCAACTGGTCGTTCTCCATGTGAATTACCAACTTGTATACTGGTAAGTCTCTATTTCTAAAGTGTACAGAATACTTAACAAACCCACCTGCTCTTCCAACAGGTTTAGACAATTCTCTAGCTCCAACTGGTCGTTCTCCATGTGAATTACCAACTTGTATACTGGTAAGTCTCTATTTCTAAAGTGTACAGAATACTTAACAAACCCACCTGCTCTTCCAACAGGTTTAGACAATTCTCTAGCTCCAACTGGTCGTTCTCCTTGTGAATTACCAACTTGTATACTGGTAAGTCTCTATTTCTAAAGTGTACAGAATACTTAACAAACCCACCTGCTCTTCCAACAGGTTTAGACAATTCTCTAGCTCCAACTGGTCGTTCTCCTTGTGAATTACCAACTTGTATACTGGTAAGTCTCTATTTCTAAAGTGTACAGAATACTTAACAAACCCACCTGCTCTTCCAACAGGTTTAGACAATTCTCTAGCTCCAACTGGTCGTTCTCCATGTGAATTACCAACTTGTATACTGGTAAGTCTCTATTTCTAAAGTGTACAGAATACTTAACAAACCCACCTGCTCTTCCAACAGGTTTAGACAATTCTCTAGCTCCAACTGGTCGTTCTCCATGTGAATTACCAACTTGTATACTGGTAAGTCTCTATTTCTAAAGTGTACAGAATACTTAACAAACCCACCTGCTCTTCCAACAGGTTTAGACAATTCTCTAGCTCCAACTGGTCGTTCTCCATGTGAATTACCAACTTGTATACTGGTAAGTCTCTATTTCTAAAGTGTACAGAATACTTAACAAACCCACCTGCTCTTCCAACAGGTTTAGACAATTCTCTAGCTCCAACTGGTCGTTCTCCATGTGAATTACCAACTTGTATACTGGTAAGTCTCTATTTCTAAAGTGTACAGAATACTTAACAAACCCACCTGCTCTTCCAACAGGTTTAGACAATTCTCTAGCTCCAACTGGTCGTTCTCCATGTGAATTACCAACTTGTATACTGGTAAGTCTCTATTTCTAAAGTGTACAGAATACTTAACAAACCCACCTGCTCTTCCAACAGGTTTAGACAATTCTCTAGCTCCAACTGGTCGTTCTCCATGTGAATTACCAACTTGTATACTGGTAAGTCTCTATTTCTAAAGTGTACAGAATACTTAACAAACCCACCTGCTCTTCCAACAGGTTTAGACAATTCTCTAGCTCCAACTGGTCGTTCTCCATGTGAATTACCAACTTGTATACTGGTAAGTCTCTATTTCTAAAGTGTACAGAATACTTAACAAACCCACCTGCTCTTCCAACAGGTTTAGACAATTCTCTAGCTCCAACTGGTCGTTCTCCATGTGAATTACCAACTTGTATACTGGTAAGTCTCTATTTCTAAAGTGTACAGAATACTTAACAAACCCACCTGCTCTTCCAACAGGTTTAGACAATTCTCTAGCTCCAACTGGTCGTTCTCCATGTGAATTACCAACTTGTATACTGGTAAGTCTCTATTTCTAAAGTGTACAGAATACTTAACAAACCCACCTGCTCTTCCAACAGGTTTAGACAATTCTCTAGCTCCAACTGGTCGTTCTCCATGTGAATTACCAACTTGTATACTGGTAAGTCTCTATTTCTAAAGTGTACAGAATACTTAACAAACCCACCTGCTCTTCCAACAGGTTTAGACAATTCTCTAGCTCCAACTGGTCGTTCTCCATGTGAATTACCAACTTGTATACTGGTAAGTCTCTATTTCTAAAGTGTACAGAATACTTAACAAACCCACCTGCTCTTCCAACAGGTTTAGACAATTCTCTAGCTCCAACTGGTCGTTCTCCATGTGAATTACCAACTTGTATACTGGTAAGTCTCTATTTCTAAAGTGTACAGAATACTTAACAAACCCACCTGCTCTTCCAACAGGTTTAGACAATTCTCTAGCTCCAACTGGTCGTTCTCCATGTGAATTACCAACTTGTATACTGGTAAGTCTCTATTTCTAAAGTGTACAGAATACTTAACAAACCCACCTGCTCTTCCAACAGGTTTAGACAATTCTCTAGCTCCAACTGGTCGTTCTCCATGTGAATTACCAACTTGTATACTGGTAAGTCTCTATTTCTAAAGTGTACAGAATACTTAACAAACCCACCTGCTCTTCCAACAGGTTTAGACAATTCTCTAGCTCCAACTGGTCGTTCTCCATGTGAATTACCAACTTGTATACTGGTAAGTCTCTATTTCTAAAGTGTACAGAATACTTAACAAACCCACCTGCTCTTCCAACAGGTTTAGACAATTCTCTAGCTCCAACTGGTCGTTCTCCATGTGAATTACCAACTTGTATACTGGTAAGTCTCTATTTCTAAAGTGTACAGAATACTTAACAAACCCACCTGCTCTTCCAACAGGTTTAGACAATTCTCTAGCTCCAACTGGTCGTTCTCCTTGTGAATTACCAACTTGTATACTGGTAAGTCTCTATTTCTAAAGTGTACAGAATACTTAACAAACCCACCTGCTCTTCCAACAGGTTTAGACAATTCTCTAGCTCCAACTGGTCGTTCTCCATGTGAATTACCAACTTGTATACTGGTAAGTCTCTATTTCTAAAGTGTACAGAATACTTAACAAACCCACCTGCTCTTCCAACAGGTTTAGACAATTCTCTAGCTCCAACTGGTCGTTCTCCATGTGAATTACCAACTTGTATACTGGTAAGTCTCTATTTCTAAAGTGTACAGAATACTTAACAAACCCACCTGCTCTTCCAACAGGTTTAGACAATTCTCTAGCTCCAACTGGTCGTTCTCCTTGTGAATTACCAACTTGTATACTGGTAAGTCTCTATTTCTAAAGTGTACAGAATACTTAACAAACCCACCTGCTCTTCCAACAGGTTTAGACAATTCTCTAGCTCCAACTGGTCGTTCTCCATGTGAATTACCAACTTGTATACTGGTAAGTCTCTATTTCTAAAGTGTACAGAATACTTAACAAACCCACCTGCTCTTCCAACAGGTTTAGACAATTCTCTAGCTCCAACTGGTCGTTCTCCATGTGAATTACCAACTTGTATACTGGTAAGTCTCTATTTCTAAAGTGTACAGAATACTTAACAAACCCACCTGCTCTTCCAACAGGTTTAGACAATTCTCTAGCTCCAACTGGTCGTTCTCCATGTGAATTACCAACTTGTATACTGGTAAGTCTCTATTTCTAAAGTGTACAGAATACTTAACAAACCCACCTGCTCTTCCAACAGGTTTAGACAATTCTCTAGCTCCAACTGGTCGTTCTCCATGTGAATTACCAACTTGTATACTGGTAAGTCTCTATTTCTAAAGTGTACAGAATACTTAACAAACCCACCTGCTCTTCCAACAGGTTTAGACAATTCTCTAGCTCCAACTGGTCGTTCTCCATGTGAATTACCAACTTGTATACTGGTAAGTCTCTATTTCTAAAGTGTACAGAATACTTAACAAACCCACCTGCTCTTCCAACAGGTTTAGACAATTCTCTAGCTCCAACTGGTCGTTCTCCATGTGAATTACCAACTTGTATACTGGTAAGTCTCTATTTCTAAAGTGTACAGAATACTTAACAAACCCACCTGCTCTTCCAACAGGTTTAGACAATTCTCTAGCTCCAACTGGTCGTTCTCCATGTGAATTACCAACTTGTATACTGGTAAGTCTCTATTTCTAAAGTGTACAGAATACTTAACAAACCCACCTGCTCTTCCAACAGGTTTAGACAATTCTCTAGCTCCAACTGGTCGTTCTCCATGTGAATTACCAACTTGTATACTGGTAAGTCTCTATTTCTAAAGTGTACAGAATACTTAACAAACCCACCTGCTCTTCCAACAGGTTTAGACAATTCTCTAGCTCCAACTGGTCGTTCTCCATGTGAATTACCAACTTGTATACTGGTAAGTCTCTATTTCTAAAGTGTACAGAATACTTAACAAACCCACCTGCTCTTCCAACAGGTTTAGACAATTCTCTAGCTCCAACTGGTCGTTCTCCATGTGAATTACCAACTTGTATACTGGTAAGTCTCTATTTCTAAAGTGTACAGAATACTTAACAAACCCACCTGCTCTTCCAACAGGTTTAGACAATTCTCTAGCTCCAACTGGTCGTTCTCCATGTGAATTACCAACTTGTATACTGGTAAGTCTCTATTTCTAAAGTGTACAGAATACTTAACAAACCCACCTGCTCTTCCAACAGGTTTAGACAATTCTCTAGCTCCAACTGGTCGTTCTCCATGTGAATTACCAACTTGTATACTGGTAAGTCTCTATTTCTAAAGTGTACAGAATACTTAACAAACCCACCTGCTCTTCCAACAGGTTTAGACAATTCTCTAGCTCCAACTGGTCGTTCTCCATGTGAATTACCAACTTGTATACTGGTAAGTCTCTATTTCTAAAGTGTACAGAATACTTAACAAACCCACCTGCTCTTCCAACAGGTTTAGACAATTCTCTAGCTCCAACTGGTCGTTCTCCATGTGAATTACCAACTTGTATACTGGTAAGTCTCTATTTCTAAAGTGTACAGAATACTTAACAAACCCACCTGCTCTTCCAACAGGTTTAGACAATTCTCTAGCTCCAACTGGTCGTTCTCCATGTGAATTACCAACTTGTATACTGGTAAGTCTCTATTTCTAAAGTGTACAGAATACTTAACAAACCCACCTGCTCTTCCAACAGGTTTAGACAATTCTCTAGCTCCAACTGGTCGTTCTCCATGTGAATTACCAACTTGTATACTGGTAAGTCTCTATTTCTAAAGTGTACAGAATACTTAACAAACCCACCTGCTCTTCCAACAGGTTTAGACAATTCTCTAGCTCCAACTGGTCGTTCTCCATGTGAATTACCAACTTGTATACTGGTAAGTCTCTATTTCTAAAGTGTACAGAATACTTAACAAACCCACCTGCTCTTCCAACAGGTTTAGACAATTCTCTAGCTCCAACTGGTCGTTCTCCATGTGAATTACCAACTTGTATACTGGTAAGTCTCTATTTCTAAAGTGTACAGAATACTTAACAAACCCACCTGCTCTTCCAACAGGTTTAGACAATTCTCTAGCTCCAACTGGTCGTTCTCCATGTGAATTACCAACTTGTATACTGGTAAGTCTCTATTTCTAAAGTGTACAGAATACTTAACAAACCCACCTGCTCTTCCAACAGGTTTAGACAATTCTCTAGCTCCAACTGGTCGTTCTCCATGTGAATTACCAACTTGTATACTGGTAAGTCTCTATTTCTAAAGTGTACAGAATACTTAACAAACCCACCTGCTCTTCCAACAGGTTTAGACAATTCTCTAGCTCCAACTGGTCGTTCTCCATGTGAATTACCAACTTGTATACTGGTAAGTCTCTATTTCTAAAGTGTACAGAATACTTAACAAACCCACCTGCTCTTCCAACAGGTTTAGACAATTCTCTAGCTCCAACTGGTCGTTCTCCATGTGAATTACCAACTTGTATACTGGTAAGTCTCTATTTCTAAAGTGTACAGAATACTTAACAAACCCACCTGCTCTTCCAACAGGTTTAGACAATTCTCTAGCTCCAACTGGTCGTTCTCCATGTGAATTACCAACTTGTATACTGGTAAGTCTCTATTTCTAAAGTGTACAGAATACTTAACAAACCCACCTGCTCTTCCAACAGGTTTAGACAATTCTCTAGCTCCAACTGGTCGTTCTCCATGTGAATTACCAACTTGTATACTGGTAAGTCTCTATTTCTAAAGTGTACAGAATACTTAACAAACCCACCTGCTCTTCCAACAGGTTTAGACAATTCTCTAGCTCCAACTGGTCGTTCTCCATGTGAATTACCAACTTGTATACTGGTAAGTCTCTATTTCTAAAGTGTACAGAATACTTAACAAACCCACCTGCTCTTCCAACAGGTTTAGACAATTCTCTAGCTCCAACTGGTCGTTCTCCATGTGAATTACCAACTTGTATACTGGTAAGTCTCTATTTCTAAAGTGTACAGAATACTTAACAAACCCACCTGCTCTTCCAACAGGTTTAGACAATTCTCTAGCTCCAACTGGTCGTTCTCCATGTGAATTACCAACTTGTATACTGGTAAGTCTCTATTTCTAAAGTGTACAGAATACTTAACAAACCCACCTGCTCTTCCAACAGGTTTAGACAATTCTCTAGCTCCAACTGGTCGTTCTCCATGTGAATTACCAACTTGTATACTGGTAAGTCTCTATTTCTAAAGTGTACAGAATACTTAACAAACCCACCTGCTCTTCCAACAGGTTTAGACAATTCTCTAGCTCCAACTGGTCGTTCTCCATGTGAATTACCAACTTGTATACTGGTAAGTCTCTATTTCTAAAGTGTACAGAATACTTAACAAACCCACCTGCTCTTCCAACAGGTTTAGACAATTCTCTAGCTCCAACTGGTCGTTCTCCATGTGAATTACCAACTTGTATACTGGTAAGTCTCTATTTCTAAAGTGTACAGAATACTTAACAAACCCACCTGCTCTTCCAACAGGTTTAGACAATTCTCTAGCTCCAACTGGTCGTTCTCCATGTGAATTACCAACTTGTATACTGGTAAGTCTCTATTTCTAAAGTGTACAGAATACTTAACAAACCCACCTGCTCTTCCAACAGGTTTAGACAATTCTCTAGCTCCAACTGGTCGTTCTCCATGTGAATTACCAACTTGTATACTGGTAAGTCTCTATTTCTAAAGTGTACAGAATACTTAACAAACCCACCTGCTCTTCCAACAGGTTTAGACAATTCTCTAGCTCCAACTGGTCGTTCTCCATGTGAATTACCAACTTGTATACTGGTAAGTCTCTATTTCTAAAGTGTACAGAATACTTAACAAACCCACCTGCTCTTCCAACAGGTTTAGACAATTCTCTAGCTCCAACTGGTCGTTCTCCTTGTGAATTACCAACTTGTATACTGGTAAGTCTCTATTTCTAAAGTGTACAGAATACTTAACAAACCCACCTGCTCTTCCAACAGGTTTAGACAATTCTCTAGCTCCAACTGGTCGTTCTCCTTGTGAATTACCAACTTGTATACTGGTAAGTCTCTATTTCTAAAGTGTACAGAATACTTAACAAACCCACCTGCTCTTCCAACAGGTTTAGACAATTCTCTAGCTCCAACTGGTCGTTCTCCATGTGAATTACCAACTTGTATACTGGTAAGTCTCTATTTCTAAAGTGTACAGAATACTTAACAAACCCACCTGCTCTTCCAACAGGTTTAGACAATTCTCTAGCTCCAACTGGTCGTTCTCCATGTGAATTACCAACTTGTATACTGGTAAGTCTCTATTTCTAAAGTGTACAGAATACTTAACAAACCCACCTGCTCTTCCAACAGGTTTAGACAATTCTCTAGCTCCAACTGGTCGTTCTCCATGTGAATTACCAACTTGTATACTGGTAAGTCTCTATTTCTAAAGTGTACAGAATACTTAACAAACCCACCTGCTCTTCCAACAGGTTTAGACAATTCTCTAGCTCCAACTGGTCGTTCTCCATGTGAATTACCAACTTGTATACTGGTAAGTCTCTATTTCTAAAGTGTACAGAATACTTAACAAACCCACCTGCTCTTCCAACAGGTTTAGACAATTCTCTAGCTCCAACTGGTCGTTCTCCATGTGAATTACCAACTTGTATACTGGTAAGTCTCTATTTCTAAAGTGTACAGAATACTTAACAAACCCACCTGCTCTTCCAACAGGTTTAGACAATTCTCTAGCTCCAACTGGTCGTTCTCCTTGTGAATTACCAACTTGTATACTGGTAAGTCTCTATTTCTAAAGTGTACAGAATACTTAACAAACCCACCTGCTCTTCCAACAGGTTTAGACAATTCTCTAGCTCCAACTGGTCGTTCTCCATGTGAATTACCAACTTGTATACTGGTAAGTCTCTATTTCTAAAGTGTACAGAATACTTAACAAACCCACCTGCTCTTCCAACAGGTTTAGACAATTCTCTAGCTCCAACTGGTCGTTCTCCATGTGAATTACCAACTTGTATACTGGTAAGTCTCTATTTCTAAAGTGTACAGAATACTTAACAAACCCACCTGCTCTTCCAACAGGTTTAGACAATTCTCTAGCTCCAACTGGTCGTTCTCCTTGTGAATTACCAACTTGTATACTGGTAAGTCTCTATTTCTAAAGTGTACAGAATACTTAACAAACCCACCTGCTCTTCCAACAGGTTTAGACAATTCTCTAGCTCCAACTGGTCGTTCTCCATGTGAATTACCAACTTGTATACTGGTAAGTCTCTATTTCTAAAGTGTACAGAATACTTAACAAACCCACCTGCTCTTCCAACAGGTTTAGACAATTCTCTAGCTCCAACTGGTCGTTCTCCATGTGAATTACCAACTTGTATACTGGTAAGTCTCTATTTCTAAAGTGTACAGAATACTTAACAAACCCACCTGCTCTTCCAACAGGTTTAGACAATTCTCTAGCTCCAACTGGTCGTTCTCCTTGTGAATTACCAACTTGTATACTGGTAAGTCTCTATTTCTAAAGTGTACAGAATACTTAACAAACCCACCTGCTCTTCCAACAGGTTTAGACAATTCTCTAGCTCCAACTGGTCGTTCTCCATGTGAATTACCAACTTGTATACTGGTAAGTCTCTATTTCTAAAGTGTACAGAATACTTAACAAACCCACCTGCTCTTCCAACAGGTTTAGACAATTCTCTAGCTCCAACTGGTCGTTCTCCATGTGAATTACCAACTTGTATACTGGTAAGTCTCTATTTCTAAAGTGTACAGAATACTTAACAAACCCACCTGCTCTTCCAACAGGTTTAGACAATTCTCTAGCTCCAACTGGTCGTTCTCCATGTGAATTACCAACTTGTATACTGGTAAGTCTCTATTTCTAAAGTGTACAGAATACTTAACAAACCCACCTGCTCTTCCAACAGGTTTAGACAATTCTCTAGCTCCAACTGGTCGTTCTCCTTGTGAATTACCAACTTGTATACTGGTAAGTCTCTATTTCTAAAGTGTACAGAATACTTAACAAACCCACCTGCTCTTCCAACAGGTTTAGACAATTCTCTAGCTCCAACTGGTCGTTCTCCATGTGAATTACCAACTTGTATACTGGTAAGTCTCTATTTCTAAAGTGTACAGAATACTTAACAAACCCACCTGCTCTTCCAACAGGTTTAGACAATTCTCTAGCTCCAACTGGTCGTTCTCCTTGTGAATTACCAACTTGTATACTGGTAAGTCTCTATTTCTAAAGTGTACAGAATACTTAACAAACCCACCTGCTCTTCCAACAGGTTTAGACAATTCTCTAGCTCCAACTGGTCGTTCTCCTTGTGAATTACCAACTTGTATACTGGTAAGTCTCTATTTCTAAAGTGTACAGAATACTTAACAAACCCACCTGCTCTTCCAACAGGTTTAGACAATTCTCTAGCTCCAACTGGTCGTTCTCCATGTGAATTACCAACTTGTATACTGGTAAGTCTCTATTTCTAAAGTGTACAGAATACTTAACAAACCCACCTGCTCTTCCAACAGGTTTAGACAATTCTCTAGCTCCAACTGGTCGTTCTCCATGTGAATTACCAACTTGTATACTGGTAAGTCTCTATTTCTAAAGTGTACAGAATACTTAACAAACCCACCTGCTCTTCCAACAGGTTTAGACAATTCTCTAGCTCCAACTGGTCGTTCTCCATGTGAATTACCAACTTGTATACTGGTAAGTCTCTATTTCTAAAGTGTACAGAATACTTAACAAACCCACCTGCTCTTCCAACAGGTTTAGACAATTCTCTAGCTCCAACTGGTCGTTCTCCATGTGAATTACCAACTTGTATACTGGTAAGTCTCTATTTCTAAAGTGTACAGAATACTTAACAAACCCACCTGCTCTTCCAACAGGTTTAGACAATTCTCTAGCTCCAACTGGTCGTTCTCCTTGTGAATTACCAACTTGTATACTGGTAAGTCTCTATTTCTAAAGTGTACAGAATACTTAACAAACCCACCTGCTCTTCCAACAGGTTTAGACAATTCTCTAGCTCCAACTGGTCGTTCTCCATGTGAATTACCAACTTGTATACTGGTAAGTCTCTATTTCTAAAGTGTACAGAATACTTAACAAACCCACCTGCTCTTCCAACAGGTTTAGACAATTCTCTAGCTCCAACTGGTCGTTCTCCATGTGAATTACCAACTTGTATACTGGTAAGTCTCTATTTCTAAAGTGTACAGAATACTTAACAAACCCACCTGCTCTTCCAACAGGTTTAGACAATTCTCTAGCTCCAACTGGTCGTTCTCCATGTGAATTACCAACTTGTATACTGGTAAGTCTCTATTTCTAAAGTGTACAGAATACTTAACAAACCCACCTGCTCTTCCAACAGGTTTAGACAATTCTCTAGCTCCAACTGGTCGTTCTCCATGTGAATTACCAACTTGTATACTGGTAAGTCTCTATTTCTAAAGTGTACAGAATACTTAACAAACCCACCTGCTCTTCCAACAGGTTTAGACAATTCTCTAGCTCCAACTGGTCGTTCTCCATGTGAATTACCAACTTGTATACTGGTAAGTCTCTATTTCTAAAGTGTACAGAATACTTAACAAACCCACCTGCTCTTCCAACAGGTTTAGACAATTCTCTAGCTCCAACTGGTCGTTCTCCATGTGAATTACCAACTTGTATACTGGTAAGTCTCTATTTCTAAAGTGTACAGAATACTTAACAAACCCACCTGCTCTTCCAACAGGTTTAGACAATTCTCTAGCTCCAACTGGTCGTTCTCCATGTGAATTACCAACTTGTATACTGGTAAGTCTCTATTTCTAAAGTGTACAGAATACTTAACAAACCCACCTGCTCTTCCAACAGGTTTAGACAATTCTCTAGCTCCAACTGGTCGTTCTCCATGTGAATTACCAACTTGTATACTGGTAAGTCTCTATTTCTAAAGTGTACAGAATACTTAACAAACCCACCTGCTCTTCCAACAGGTTTAGACAATTCTCTAGCTCCAACTGGTCGTTCTCCATGTGAATTACCAACTTGTATACTGGTAAGTCTCTATTTCTAAAGTGTACAGAATACTTAACAAACCCACCTGCTCTTCCAACAGGTTTAGACAATTCTCTAGCTCCAACTGGTCGTTCTCCATGTGAATTACCAACTTGTATACTGGTAAGTCTCTATTTCTAAAGTGTACAGAATACTTAACAAACCCACCTGCTCTTCCAACAGGTTTAGACAATTCTCTAGCTCCAACTGGTCGTTCTCCATGTGAATTACCAACTTGTATACTGGTAAGTCTCTATTTCTAAAGTGTACAGAATACTTAACAAACCCACCTGCTCTTCCAACAGGTTTAGACAATTCTCTAGCTCCAACTGGTCGTTCTCCATGTGAATTACCAACTTGTATACTGGTAAGTCTCTATTTCTAAAGTGTACAGAATACTTAACAAACCCACCTGCTCTTCCAACAGGTTTAGACAATTCTCTAGCTCCAACTGGTCGTTCTCCATGTGAATTACCAACTTGTATACTGGTAAGTCTCTATTTCTAAAGTGTACAGAATACTTAACAAACCCACCTGCTCTTCCAACAGGTTTAGACAATTCTCTAGCTCCAACTGGTCGTTCTCCATGTGAATTACCAACTTGTATACTGGTAAGTCTCTATTTCTAAAGTGTACAGAATACTTAACAAACCCACCTGCTCTTCCAACAGGTTTAGACAATTCTCTAGCTCCAACTGGTCGTTCTCCATGTGAATTACCAACTTGTATACTGGTAAGTCTCTATTTCTAAAGTGTACAGAATACTTAACAAACCCACCTGCTCTTCCAACAGGTTTAGACAATTCTCTAGCTCCAACTGGTCGTTCTCCATGTGAATTACCAACTTGTATACTGGTAAGTCTCTATTTCTAAAGTGTACAGAATACTTAACAAACCCACCTGCTCTTCCAACAGGTTTAGACAATTCTCTAGCTCCAACTGGTCGTTCTCCATGTGAATTACCAACTTGTATACTGGTAAGTCTCTATTTCTAAAGTGTACAGAATACTTAACAAACCCACCTGCTCTTCCAACAGGTTTAGACAATTCTCTAGCTCCAACTGGTCGTTCTCCATGTGAATTACCAACTTGTATACTGGTAAGTCTCTATTTCTAAAGTGTACAGAATACTTAACAAACCCACCTGCTCTTCCAACAGGTTTAGACAATTCTCTAGCTCCAACTGGTCGTTCTCCTTGTGAATTACCAACTTGTATACTGGTAAGTCTCTATTTCTAAAGTGTACAGAATACTTAACAAACCCACCTGCTCTTCCAACAGGTTTAGACAATTCTCTAGCTCCAACTGGTCGTTCTCCTTGTGAATTACCAACTTGTATACTGGTAAGTCTCTATTTCTAAAGTGTACAGAATACTTAACAAACCCACCTGCTCTTCCAACAGGTTTAGACAATTCTCTAGCTCCAACTGGTCGTTCTCCATGTGAATTACCAACTTGTATACTGGTAAGTCTCTATTTCTAAAGTGTACAGAATACTTAACAAACCCACCTGCTCTTCCAACAGGTTTAGACAATTCTCTAGCTCCAACTGGTCGTTCTCCATGTGAATTACCAACTTGTATACTGGTAAGTCTCTATTTCTAAAGTGTACAGAATACTTAACAAACCCACCTGCTCTTCCAACAGGTTTAGACAATTCTCTAGCTCCAACTGGTCGTTCTCCTTGTGAATTACCAACTTGTATACTGGTAAGTCTCTATTTCTAAAGTGTACAGAATACTTAACAAACCCACCTGCTCTTCCAACAGGTTTAGACAATTCTCTAGCTCCAACTGGTCGTTCTCCATGTGAATTACCAACTTGTATACTGGTAAGTCTCTATTTCTAAAGTGTACAGAATACTTAACAAACCCACCTGCTCTTCCAACAGGTTTAGACAATTCTCTAGCTCCAACTGGTCGTTCTCCATGTGAATTACCAACTTGTATACTGGTAAGTCTCTATTTCTAAAGTGTACAGAATACTTAACAAACCCACCTGCTCTTCCAACAGGTTTAGACAATTCTCTAGCTCCAACTGGTCGTTCTCCATGTGAATTACCAACTTGTATACTGGTAAGTCTCTATTTCTAAAGTGTACAGAATACTTAACAAACCCACCTGCTCTTCCAACAGGTTTAGACAATTCTCTAGCTCCAACTGGTCGTTCTCCATGTGAATTACCAACTTGTATACTGGTAAGTCTCTATTTCTAAAGTGTACAGAATACTTAACAAACCCACCTGCTCTTCCAACAGGTTTAGACAATTCTCTAGCTCCAACTGGTCGTTCTCCATGTGAATTACCAACTTGTATACTGGTAAGTCTCTATTTCTAAAGTGTACAGAATACTTAACAAACCCACCTGCTCTTCCAACAGGTTTAGACAATTCTCTAGCTCCAACTGGTCGTTCTCCATGTGAATTACCAACTTGTATACTGGTAAGTCTCTATTTCTAAAGTGTACAGAATACTTAACAAACCCACCTGCTCTTCCAACAGGTTTAGACAATTCTCTAGCTCCAACTGGTCGTTCTCCATGTGAATTACCAACTTGTATACTGGTAAGTCTCTATTTCTAAAGTGTACAGAATACTTAACAAACCCACCTGCTCTTCCAACAGGTTTAGACAATTCTCTAGCTCCAACTGGTCGTTCTCCATGTGAATTACCAACTTGTATACTGGTAAGTCTCTATTTCTAAAGTGTACAGAATACTTAACAAACCCACCTGCTCTTCCAACAGGTTTAGACAATTCTCTAGCTCCAACTGGTCGTTCTCCATGTGAATTACCAACTTGTATACTGGTAAGTCTCTATTTCTAAAGTGTACAGAATACTTAACAAACCCACCTGCTCTTCCAACAGGTTTAGACAATTCTCTAGCTCCAACTGGTCGTTCTCCATGTGAATTACCAACTTGTATACTGGTAAGTCTCTATTTCTAAAGTGTACAGAATACTTAACAAACCCACCTGCTCTTCCAACAGGTTTAGACAATTCTCTAGCTCCAACTGGTCGTTCTCCATGTGAATTACCAACTTGTATACTGGTAAGTCTCTATTTCTAAAGTGTACAGAATACTTAACAAACCCACCTGCTCTTCCAACAGGTTTAGACAATTCTCTAGCTCCAACTGGTCGTTCTCCATGTGAATTACCAACTTGTATACTGGTAAGTCTCTATTTCTAAAGTGTACAGAATACTTAACAAACCCACCTGCTCTTCCAACAGGTTTAGACAATTCTCTAGCTCCAACTGGTCGTTCTCCATGTGAATTACCAACTTGTATACTGGTAAGTCTCTATTTCTAAAGTGTACAGAATACTTAACAAACCCACCTGCTCTTCCAACAGGTTTAGACAATTCTCTAGCTCCAACTGGTCGTTCTCCATGTGAATTACCAACTTGTATACTGGTAAGTCTCTATTTCTAAAGTGTACAGAATACTTAACAAACCCACCTGCTCTTCCAACAGGTTTAGACAATTCTCTAGCTCCAACTGGTCGTTCTCCATGTGAATTACCAACTTGTATACTGGTAAGTCTCTATTTCTAAAGTGTACAGAATACTTAACAAACCCACCTGCTCTTCCAACAGGTTTAGACAATTCTCTAGCTCCAACTGGTCGTTCTCCATGTGAATTACCAACTTGTATACTGGTAAGTCTCTATTTCTAAAGTGTACAGAATACTTAACAAACCCACCTGCTCTTCCAACAGGTTTAGACAATTCTCTAGCTCCAACTGGTCGTTCTCCATGTGAATTACCAACTTGTATACTGGTAAGTCTCTATTTCTAAAGTGTACAGAATACTTAACAAACCCACCTGCTCTTCCAACAGGTTTAGACAATTCTCTAGCTCCAACTGGTCGTTCTCCATGTGAATTACCAACTTGTATACTGGTAAGTCTCTATTTCTAAAGTGTACAGAATACTTAACAAACCCACCTGCTCTTCCAACAGGTTTAGACAATTCTCTAGCTCCAACTGGTCGTTCTCCATGTGAATTACCAACTTGTATACTGGTAAGTCTCTATTTCTAAAGTGTACAGAATACTTAACAAACCCACCTGCTCTTCCAACAGGTTTAGACAATTCTCTAGCTCCAACTGGTCGTTCTCCATGTGAATTACCAACTTGTATACTGGTAAGTCTCTATTTCTAAAGTGTACAGAATACTTAACAAACCCACCTGCTCTTCCAACAGGTTTAGACAATTCTCTAGCTCCAACTGGTCGTTCTCCATGTGAATTACCAACTTGTATACTGGTAAGTCTCTATTTCTAAAGTGTACAGAATACTTAACAAACCCACCTGCTCTTCCAACAGGTTTAGACAATTCTCTAGCTCCAACTGGTCGTTCTCCTTGTGAATTACCAACTTGTATACTGGTAAGTCTCTATTTCTAAAGTGTACAGAATACTTAACAAACCCACCTGCTCTTCCAACAGGTTTAGACAATTCTCTAGCTCCAACTGGTCGTTCTCCTTGTGAATTACCAACTTGTATACTGGTAAGTCTCTATTTCTAAAGTGTACAGAATACTTAACAAACCCACCTGCTCTTCCAACAGGTTTAGACAATTCTCTAGCTCCAACTGGTCGTTCTCCTTGTGAATTACCAACTTGTATACTGGTAAGTCTCTATTTCTAAAGTGTACAGAATACTTAACAAACCCACCTGCTCTTCCAACAGGTTTAGACAATTCTCTAGCTCCAACTGGTCGTTCTCCTTGTGAATTACCAACTTGTATACTGGTAAGTCTCTATTTCTAAAGTGTACAGAATACTTAACAAACCCACCTGCTCTTCCAACAGGTTTAGACAATTCTCTAGCTCCAACTGGTCGTTCTCCATGTGAATTACCAACTTGTATACTGGTAAGTCTCTATTTCTAAAGTGTACAGAATACTTAACAAACCCACCTGCTCTTCCAACAGGTTTAGACAATTCTCTAGCTCCAACTGGTCGTTCTCCATGTGAATTACCAACTTGTATACTGGTAAGTCTCTATTTCTAAAGTGTACAGAATACTTAACAAACCCACCTGCTCTTCCAACAGGTTTAGACAATTCTCTAGCTCCAACTGGTCGTTCTCCATGTGAATTACCAACTTGTATACTGGTAAGTCTCTATTTCTAAAGTGTACAGAATACTTAACAAACCCACCTGCTCTTCCAACAGGTTTAGACAATTCTCTAGCTCCAACTGGTCGTTCTCCATGTGAATTACCAACTTGTATACTGGTAAGTCTCTATTTCTAAAGTGTACAGAATACTTAACAAACCCACCTGCTCTTCCAACAGGTTTAGACAATTCTCTAGCTCCAACTGGTCGTTCTCCTTGTGAATTACCAACTTGTATACTGGTAAGTCTCTATTTCTAAAGTGTACAGAATACTTAACAAACCCACCTGCTCTTCCAACAGGTTTAGACAATTCTCTAGCTCCAACTGGTCGTTCTCCTTGTGAATTACCAACTTGTATACTGGTAAGTCTCTATTTCTAAAGTGTACAGAATACTTAACAAACCCACCTGCTCTTCCAACAGGTTTAGACAATTCTCTAGCTCCAACTGGTCGTTCTCCATGTGAATTACCAACTTGTATACTGGTAAGTCTCTATTTCTAAAGTGTACAGAATACTTAACAAACCCACCTGCTCTTCCAACAGGTTTAGACAATTCTCTAGCTCCAACTGGTCGTTCTCCATGTGAATTACCAACTTGTATACTGGTAAGTCTCTATTTCTAAAGTGTACAGAATACTTAACAAACCCACCTGCTCTTCCAACAGGTTTAGACAATTCTCTAGCTCCAACTGGTCGTTCTCCATGTGAATTACCAACTTGTATACTGGTAAGTCTCTATTTCTAAAGTGTACAGAATACTTAACAAACCCACCTGCTCTTCCAACAGGTTTAGACAATTCTCTAGCTCCAACTGGTCGTTCTCCTTGTGAATTACCAACTTGTATACCAGTAAGTCTCTATTTCTAAAGTGTACAGAATACTTAACAAACCCACCTGCTCTTCCAACAGGTTTAGACAATTCTCTAGCTCCAACTGGTCGTTCTCCTTGTGAATTACCAACTTGTATACTGGTAAGTCTCTATTTCTAAAGTGTACAGAATACTTAACAAACCCACCTGCTCTTCCAACAGGTTTAGACAATTCTCTAGCTCCAACTGGTCGTTCTCCATGTGAATTACCAACTTGTATACCAGTAAGTCTCTATTTCTAAAGTGTACAGAATACTTAACAAACCCACCTGCTCTTCCAACAGGTTTAGACAATTCTCTAGCTCCAACTGGTCGTTCTCCTTGTGAATTACCAACTTGTATACCAGTAAGTCTCTATTTCTAAAGTGTACAGAATACTTAACAAACCCACCTGCTCTTCCAACAGGTTTAGACAATTCTCTAGCTCCAACTGGTCGTTCTCCTTGTGAATTACCAACTTGTATACTGGTAAGTCTCTATTTCTAAAGTGTACAGAATACTTAACAAACCCACCTGCTCTTCCAACAGGTTTAGACAATTCTCTAGCTCCAACTGGTCGTTCTCCATGTGAATTACCAACTTGTATACTGGTAAGTCTCTATTTCTAAAGTGTACAGAATACTTAACAAACCCACCTGCTCTTCCAACAGGTTTAGACAATTCTCTAGCTCCAACTGGTCGTTCTCCATGTGAATTACCAACTTGTATACTGGTAAGTCTCTATTTCTAAAGTGTACAGAATACTTAACAAACCCACCTGCTCTTCCAACAGGTTTAGACAATTCTCTAGCTCCAACTGGTCGTTCTCCATGTGAATTACCAACTTGTATACCGGTAAGTCTCTATTTCTAAAGTGTACAGAATACTTAACAAACCCACCTGCTCTTCCAACAGGTTTAGACAATTCTCTAGCTCCAACTGGTCGTTCTCCATGTGAATTACCAACTTGTATACTGGTAAGTCTCTATTTCTAAAGTGTACAGAATACTTAACAAACCCACCTGCTCTTCCAACAGGTTTAGACAATTCTCTAGCTCCAACTGGTCGTTCTCCATGTGAATTACCAACTTGTATACTGGTAAGTCTCTATTTCTAAAGTGTACAGAATACTTAACAAACCCACCTGCTCTTCCAACAGGTTTAGACAATTCTCTAGCTCCAACTGGTCGTTCTCCATGTGAATTACCAACTTGTATACTGGTAAGTCTCTATTTCTAAAGTGTACAGAATACTTAACAAACCCACCTGCTCTTCCAACAGGTTTAGACAATTCTCTAGCTCCAACTGGTCGTTCTCCTTGTGAATTACCAACTTGTATACCAGTAAGTCTCTATTTCTAAAGTGTACAGAATACTTAACAAACCCACCTGCTCTTCCAACAGGTTTAGACAATTCTCTAGCTCCAACTGGTCGTTCTCCTTGTGAATTACCAACTTGTATACTGGTAAGTCTCTATTTCTAAAGTGTACAGAATACTTAACAAACCCACCTGCTCTTCCAACAGGTTTAGACAATTCTCTAGCTCCAACTGGTCGTTCTCCATGTGAATTACCAACTTGTATACCAGTAAGTCTCTATTTCTAAAGTGTACAGAATACTTAACAAACCCACCTGCTCTTCCAACAGGTTTAGACAATTCTCTAGCTCCAACTGGTCGTTCTCCTTGTGAATTACCAACTTGTATACCAGTAAGTCTCTATTTCTAAAGTGTACAGAATACTTAACAAACCCACCTGCTCTTCCAACAGGTTTAGACAATTCTCTAGCTCCAACTGGTCGTTCTCCTTGTGAATTACCAACTTGTATACCGGTGAGTCTCTATTTCTAAAGTGTACAGAATACTTAACAAACCCACCTGCTCTTCCAACAGGTTTAGACAATTCTCTAGCTCCAACTGGTCGTTCTCCTTGTGAATTACCAACTTGTATACTGGTAAGTCTCTATTTCTAAAGTGTACAGAATACTTAACAAACCCACCTGCTCTTCCAACAGGTTTAGACAATTCTCTAGCTCCAACTGGTCGTTCTCCATGTGAATTACCAACTTGTATACTGGTAAGTCTCTATTTCTAAAGTGTACAGAATACTTAACAAACCCACCTGCTCTTCCAACAGGTTTAGACAATTCTCTAGCTCCAACTGGTCGTTCTCCATGTGAATTACCAACTTGTATACCGGTAAGTCTCTATTTCTAAAGTGTACAGAATACTTAACAAACCCACCTGCTCTTCCAACAGGTTTAGACAATTCTCTAGCTCCAACTGGTCGTTCTCCATGTGAATTACCAACTTGTATACCAGTAAGTCTCTATTTCTAAAGTGTACAGAATACTTAACAAACCCACCTGCTCTTCCAACAGGTTTAGACAATTCTCTAGCTCCAACTGGTCGTTCTCCATGTGAATTACCAACTTGTATACTGGTAAGTCTCTATTTCTAAAGTGTACAGAATACTTAACAAACCCACCTGCTCTTCCAACAGGTTTAGACAATTCTCTAGCTCCAACTGGTCGTTCTCCATGTGAATTACCAACTTGTATACCAGTAAGTCTCTATTTCTAAAGTGTACAGAATACTTAACAAACCCACCTGCTCTTCCAACAGGTTTAGACAATTCTCTAGCTCCAACTGGTCGTTCTCCATGTGAATTACCAACTTGTATACCAGTAAGTCTCTATTTCTAAAGTGTACAGAATACTTAACAAACCCACCTGCTCTTCCAACAGGTTTAGACAATTCTCTAGCTCCAACTGGTCGTTCTCCTTGTGAATTACCAACTTGTATACTGGTAAGTCTCTATTTCTAAAGTGTACAGAATACTTAACAAACCCACCTGCTCTTCCAACAGGTTTAGACAATTCTCTAGCTCCAACTGGTCGTTCTCCATGTGAATTACCAACTTGTATACCGGTAAGTCTCTATTTCTAAAGTGTACAGAATACTTAACAAACCCACCTGCTCTTCCAACAGGTTTAGACAATTCTCTAGCTCCAACTGGTCGTTCTCCATGTGAATTACCAACTTGTATACTGGTAAGTCTCTATTTCTAAAGTGTACAGAATACTTAACAAACCCACCTGCTCTTCCAACAGGTTTAGACAATTCTCTAGCTCCAACTGGTCGTTCTCCATGTGAATTACCAACTTGTATACTGGTAAGTCTCTATTTCTAAAGTGTACAGAATACTTAACAAACCCACCTGCTCTTCCAACAGGTTTAGACAATTCTCTAGCTCCAACTGGTCGTTCTCCATGTGAATTACCAACTTGTATACTGGTAAGTCTCTATTTCTAAAGTGTACAGAATACTTAACAAACCCACCTGCTCTTCCAACAGGTTTAGACAATTCTCTAGCTCCAACTGGTCGTTCTCCATGTGAATTACCAACTTGTATACTGGTAAGTCTCTATTTCTAAAGTGTACAGAATACTTAACAAACCCACCTGCTCTTCCAACAGGTTTAGACAATTCTCTAGCTCCAACTGGTCGTTCTCCATGTGAATTACCAACTTGTATACTGGTAAGTCTCTATTTCTAAAGTGTACAGAATACTTAACAAACCCACCTGCTCTTCCAACAGGTTTAGACAATTCTCTAGCTCCAACTGGTCGTTCTCCATGTGAATTACCAACTTGTATACTGGTAAGTCTCTATTTCTAAAGTGTACAGAATACTTAACAAACCCACCTGCTCTTCCAACAGGTTTAGACAATTCTCTAGCTCCAACTGGTCGTTCTCCATGTGAATTACCAACTTGTATACTGGTAAGTCTCTATTTCTAAAGTGTACAGAATACTTAACAAACCCACCTGCTCTTCCAACAGGTTTAGACAATTCTCTAGCTCCAACTGGTCGTTCTCCATGTGAATTACCAACTTGTATACTGGTAAGTCTCTATTTCTAAAGTGTACAGAATACTTAACAAACCCACCTGCTCTTCCAACAGGTTTAGACAATTCTCTAGCTCCAACTGGTCGTTCTCCATGTGAATTACCAACTTGTATACTGGTAAGTCTCTATTTCTAAAGAGTACAGAATACTTAACAAACCCACCTGCTCTTCCAACAGGTTTAGACAATTCTCTAGCTCCAACTGGTCGCGTTCTCCATGTGAATTACCAACTTGTATACTGGTAAGTCTCTATTTCTAAAGTGTACAAAATACTTAACAAACCCACCTGCTCTTCCAACAGGTTTAGACAATTCTCTAGCTCCAACTGGTCGTTCTCCATGTGAATTACCAACTTGTATACTGGTAAGTCTCTATTTCTAAAGTGTACAGAATACTTAACAAACCCACCTGCTCTTCCAACAGGTTTAGACAATTCTCTAGCTCCAACTGGTCGTTCTCCATGTGAATTACCAACTTGTATACTGGTAAGTCTCTATTTCTAAAGTGTACAAAATACTTAACAAACCCACCTGCTCTTCCAACAGGTTTAGACAATTCTCTAGCTCCAACTGGTCGTTCTCCATGTGAATTACCAACTTGTATACTGGTAAGTCTCTATTTCTAAAGTGTACAGAATACTTAACAAACCCACCTGCTCTTCCAACAGGTTTAGACAATTCTCTAGCTCCAACTGGTCGTTCTCCATGTGAATTACCAACTTGTATTCCACCTCTTGCTTCCAGAGCATCGTATTCTCGTCCATCATAGTTGGCATCAAAAAATTTTTTAAACCACTGTAGGAATTCAAAGTTATCCTGAAATCTACCTTTGACCAACTTATCAACTGGAACATTCTGCAGAAACAAAAAACCAACTCAAAAATGTTTTAATTACAGTAAATAAGTTTGTACGAATCACTTCATACACACACACGCACACGTTAGGTATTTATAACATTTCTCGCAGTAAGTATACCTGCACAAAATCTGATACTTTTAGTAATGACTTCAATTATTTTGTACACAAAAACTAAATTTTTTTTATTGTAGTAGTTTAAGTAAAGATTTTGTAAAAATACCAAATATGTTCCATTACTAATCCGAGGGAGAAGTGATTTTAATGTTAGGATTATAAACTGTTCTTTGTCCTCAGTGTCTCAAATGTTCACATAATTTGTTAAAACCTCCTAAATACATTTGTTTTCAGTTAGATTTCATACATTGTCTATTACTTTCTCTGGCCTAATTATGCATGTTCTGTAAATTTAACCAACCTGGTAATCACTCTACACAATTAAAAAATAAATATAATTTATGCTTTTTTCATGATAGAATGCCTACAAGTTATAACAAGAAAATACAAATGTTTAGCCTAAGTAGTGTAATTCTCAATGCATTATATATATATATGATCTTCCAGTCATGCTTAGCTAACATTACATAACTTGTACTGACACAATACACATGAACTCATTATGTATCCAATAATATAAAACTGATCTTTAGTCTTCCCTGTCTTGGCTTTGTTTTAGTAGACTAGTATTTTGTAATGTACTGTGTCACATATCAATTGTTATACATTAAATATGTATATAGATTATTAATATTTAGAAATAAATTATTAAAACTCATTTTTCTTAAAATATATAACGGTAAATAAAGAACTAAAGCAAACAATTATCTCTTCTTGCTACGACCTTTAAACTCTGTTGCTGCTGGACATACGTTACTAAGCCTTTTAAAATTTCACATGTGGATTTAAAAGGTATAAAACTTCCAGCAGACTACAAATACAACTTGAACTCTTGGTTTAAACACAAATGGTTGTCTCTTCATAGATTAAAATGGCTGATAAAACTGCTATGGTGACATTCAAAACTGTTCATTGGTTATTCATGTCATATATTGTAGTAAATATATATAAGGGACCATTTCCAAAAATGGAAAGAGTTGAACACCATGTTTGATTCACTATATAAATCATATCTCAGCAAAATAAAAAGATATGAAGTTTTTATTTTATATTCTAGCTTATTGATGTTAGTAATTTAAGTTCCTAATTTGTACAAAACTACAGATATGGTATTTTGACACAACAAACATCTAATTTTAAACAATGTTCCATTCATTACACTGCTTGACTCATTAAAATCTATACTTAGATGTGTTATTTTTAATATTTATGTTACGAATTTAACTTGTATATAATATTAATGATTATGATTAATATTATGATTTTGAATCATAATCCACTATTTGACAACAAAAGTATTGACATAAATTCATAAAATAGTAGTTCAATAGCATTTTGCATACGAGTCAACAAGCATGATGACACGGCCTTTGATCAGTGACCTGTCCCGAAAGGGTTAGCTGATACAAAGAACTGTTTATTTTCATTATAAAAGCATAATAATCACGTTTATTTCATTCAAAATCACATGTACAAAGTATTATTTTTACTATCCAAATGTGGTCACAGTTACATTTGTCAGATGAGACAACAAGATAATTCCAGTGTCACAAATAATTTTCACCAGTAGATAGTGGAGACGATATAATAAAATTTACACACCAATGACTGTATTAAAACATGTCAAGATTTATAAGGCCATTAGACATGAATATTGATAGTTTATCTCTGAACATAAGAATTTCTCATACAAGTCATTACTACAGTTGTAATACCATAACTGGTATTATGGTAAAGAGGTGAACAGGAGGAAAAATGAAATAGAGAAACTTGTGGAACATGTTACCATTTCAGAGAAGATGAGTTTCAGATGAAACAGTCTTCAGATTAGATGGGGCTTCACCCCATAGTGCATGAAGTTGGTTGGTTGATTTAGTGTTTTATGGCACAAAGCAGCTAGGCTATCTGTGCCAAACATCCGATAAAAAGGTAAAAATAAAGTAAATGTAGTAAAATTCATATAAGGAAATGAAGGTAAAACAAAACATCATTGAAAAACATAAATAGCATAAAACCAATGTTGACATCTAGTCTACAATGTTAAGAGAGAAACTAAAGAAATTCAAGTTGTAAAAGACTTTCTGTAGCATAATGGTAATTATCATAACCCACCAGGAAGACTAACAAGTAAGTACAAGAACCAACATCAGTCACCTGAAGTTGGTCTTTCCAGTCCTGATTCTGGGTTATGTGTCATTATGGCCACTTTCAAAAAGTAAAGTAATAAAATTTTTGAAAGACATGCAGCAAAATTGTAATAATAACTCGCCAGAATAACTAAAGGATATTTCAAACAGCAGCGTCAGTCACCTGAAGTAGGCGTTTCCAGTCCTGGTGTCAAGTTATTTAATGTTACGACCATTTTCTAATTTCAGTCGAACTAGAGATTGTGATTCTTAAAAGGAAACCACATTAAAAAAGGTTTAATGTATAAATTTAAAACACTTAAATGACACTAAAAAGATTAATGGACTTTAAAAAACTAAAAACTTTACATAGGTGGACACTGTTACCATCACCAATGTCATCGTTGAGAGTCTTAACGATGTCAAGAAAGTAAAATGTGTCTTATTGTGATTTGAATGTTACACAAACTACACACTGGTACATCAGTTCCAGATAAAAGAAAACGAGTTAAAAAACTGTGACCAATGCGTAGTCTAGTTAGAACAACTTTCTCCTTCTGATCCTTACGGAAGCAAGACGGCCAAAGTCCAATATCGAGTTTTATTTGGAAAAGCTTGTTTTCGCATTGCTCACTCCAAGTCGACTGCCAGCTGGCACAGAGCAGAGCCTTGAATACAGGACCATAGTCCATATATGGAATAGGCACAGTAATGACAGTGCCAGAGCAGATAGATTTAGCTGCTGTGTCTGCAAGCTCATTCCCAAAAATACCAATGTGGCCCAGTATCCAGGAAAACTGGATAAAAGTAGATGTTAATGAAAAATGGGCCAGTCAATTTTGAATAACAGCAAAAACAGGGTGTGAACCAATGTGAAGCAATTCCAGGCATAGTAGAGAACTAAGCGAGTCACTATAAATAGTGCAGTTTGAGTACTGCTTAGCTTCTATGTGATCCAGGGCAAGAGAAATGGCATACAGTTCAGCAGTGAATACAGAAACTGTAGAGGGGATTCTGCATGCAACCACTGAACTGCAACAAACCATGGCAGAGCCAACACAGTCACCTGATTTGGAACCATCCATATAAATTGGACTGGAAAGATTGTTTGAAAGATGTTCAGTAAATAAAAGACGGTACTTCCCATAGGGAGTATCTGCTTTTCTCAGATGACTTCAAGAAAGGTCACATTTGGTAAATGTAATAAGCCATGGTGGGATGGGCTGACCAGTGGATTCTCCAATGTTATCCAAGGACAGACCCAATTCATCCAATTGCACCTGGACGTGAAGGCCAAAAGAAGCAATGGCAGATTGTCTGTTCTGAAAAAGTATGGCCCACCGAGGAAGTAGGAAGGAAAATATAACTCCAGGTGGGATGCTTTGGTAAGGAACGAAGTTTTGAAGAATACAGTAAAGACAGTTGCAAATGAAGAAGGTGCAAAGAAGGTTCATGAGATTCTATGTATAAGCTCTGAACTGGGGAGGTACAGAAACGTAGTCCTTGATGATGAATGGGGTCCAGCATCTTTAAGGCCGAGGGTCTAGCAGAGCCATAAACCAGTGATACATAGTCGAGTTTCGATCGAATAAGAGCACAATATATCTTTAACATAGAACATTGATCCACTCCTCAACTGGTGATAGAGAGGACACGAAGAATGTTCAGTGCTCTTGTGCATTTGACCCATACCTGCTCAATGTGTGGTATAAAGGTCAGCTTACGGTCAAAGATAAGCCCAAAGAACTTGGTCTCAGGGACCACAGGCAGCGAAACTTCACCAATATGGAGTTCAGGATCAGGGTGAATACTCCATTGGCAGCAAAAGTGCATGCAAATGGTTTTAGAGAGAGAGAAATTAAAGCCGTGGTCCAATTAAGTACACGATCGAGGGCAGTTTGTAGTTGTCGCTCAGTATATCTCATGTTCAACGACTGACATGAGATGTGAAAGTCGTCGACACAAAGCCTGTTTGAAACAGTAAGAGGGAGTTGTTCAGTGATAGCATTAATCTTTATACTGAAAAGTGTGACACTTAAAACACAGCCCTGAGGGACTCCAAGATCTTGTATAAAAGTATGGGAAAGTGTCGAACCAACATGAACTTGGAATTTCCTGACCATTAAAAAATTTTTAATGGGTAAATGGCCACGTAACCCATATATATGGAGGTCTCACAAAATGCCATACCTCTATGTTGTGTCATAAGCCTTCTCAATGTCAAAGAATATGGATACAAGATGTTGTCATTTGAGAAAGGCTTCTCTGATTGACGTTTCAAGTAGAATTCGGTGGTCCGTGGTGGAGTGCTGTTGTCGGAACCCACACTGGGTGAGCGAGAAGAGGTTGTTTGATTTGAGGAACCAAACAAGACGAGCATTAACCATCCTCTCTAAAGTGTTACAGAGACAGCTCGTCAAAGCAATTGGGCAGTAGTTTGAAGGAATCTTGGGATCTTTCCCAGGCTTAGAGAAAGGAAGGACAATAGCCTAGCACCAGGCATTAGGAAAAACATTCTCCTGCCAGATCCAGTTAGAAACAATTAGAAAAACATCAAGAGAAGCAGGAGATAGATGGTGCAGCATGTCATAGTGTACATCATCAGGTCCAACTGATGTACTGCCAGACCAATGAAGGACCATTGTCAGTTCCACCAGTGTAAAGGGATGATTATAGTCATAGAGACAGTCAGTTCGAAAGGAAAGAGGTGAATGCTCTGTCCAAGTCTTGATGGCCAAGAAGGTGGAGGAACAAGCAGAAGTACTAGATACCTGGCAAAAGCTTTCACCTAGAGTATCAGCGATGCTCCGGACATCAGCTACTTCTTGACCATCAGAGAGCAAGATTGAGAGGGGGACAGAATTGAAGTGCCCACTGACCTTTCAAACCCCATCCCATATGACCTTGGAACTGGTGATAGGAGATATGCCAGTTGTGAACATAATTCAAGATTCCTTCTGGCTTTGACGTCTTACCCACCTAGCATGTGTACGGGCCTGCTGAAAAGCGATGTAGTTTGAAAGTGTGGGATATCTACAGAAAGTATCCCAGACCCGTTTTTGAGCCTTCCATGTAGCAGGCAGGATTCCACCACAGACGAGGATATAGTGGAAAACGTGTCAAGGTTTTAGGAATACATGGAGCAGCTGCTTCTATAATACAGTCAGTTACTCCTGCCACACAATCGTCTATTGATGGTTGACAGATGATGGCAGGATCAAGTTCTGAGAGAGCAGTGAAAGTGGACCAGTCTGCCTGATTCAGCTTCCACCGGGACACGCAGGTAGGGTGGCATCAACCATGGCCAGTCTCTCTCAAAAGTATAGAAAAATGATCACTGCCTCATGGATTATTGTCAACTCTCAATAAAAAATGGGAGAATAATGAATGGAGCAAACTCAGAGATCAATAGCAGTAAAGGACTGACTAAGTGCATGGAAATAAGTAGAAGAACCAGTATTGAAAAGAGAAAGGTTGTGATCAGAGAGCATATGCTCTACAGAGCAACCCCTGCTATCAATAACAGCACTTAGCCAGAGGGGATGATGTCCATTAAATACCCCAGGATTAGAAAGGGAGACAGCAACTGTTCAATGAGTGCATCAAGGTCTGATTGATCGTATGTGTCTCCAGGTGACAAGTAGAGAGAACAAACAGTGATGGTATGAACCAAGGAAACACGGATGGCTACAGCCTCCAATTGTGTGTTGAGTGACAAAGACAGGTTGGGCACATGCAGATCAATCAACAGTGCCACCCCTCCATGTACTCGTCCATCACACAACCTGTCATTTCTGTACAGAGAAAACTGCCGAAAGGTGACTGTATTGGCAGGTTTCAGAAATGTTTCTTGTAAGGAAAGACATACAGGATGGTAGGAAGCAATCAGTGTTCCATTGTATCAAGGTGGCCATTTTTTATGACATGTGGGCGAATTGGCTGGAGAACCCTTCTGTTTATGACCACATCTTTTTTCCTTACTGTCTTTATTCGGAGGAGGTCTATCAACCTCCATGGATCCTGCCTGGGTTGATTGGGCAGGTCTTTGTTGTTTGAAGGGTATTCCAATGACTGAGGACATGAATGAATGATTGTTTTGCATCTTGGGGTAAGAGAAAAAATGTATCTGAAGAAATGCTTGTACCTGGAACCAAAGGATGTGGATCTTGGGGTTTGTTGGAATGTATGGGAAGAACAGAAATTGGTGTAGAAGTTGATTAATCAACTTTTTCAACCATGAAGGTCAAAAGGCTTTTCATTTGTTTTGAGAACGATTCTCTTGGAGGCACAGAGAGATCTGTCTGCACTCCTACTCCAGTTGTGGAACAAATCGCAGCAGCATATCTCCAAGATGAAGTGGCAGACAGCAATTTCCGAGCCTCAGGATAACTAATGTTATGGGTTGTTTTCAAATGCTGCACCTCTTTTTCCTCCAACCATTTTGGGCAAGAACAAAAGTAAGAAGGGTGAGAACCATTGCATTTGACACAATGTGGGTCCATGTCACACTCATAGGCATTGTGGTCCTTGCTACCATAACGAGCACATGTCAGGGAACCACGACATGATATCTTTTAGTGACTGAACCTCTGACACTGGAAACAGAGGGTTTGGAATGTATGGCCGTACCCTGCAATTTAGATAACTTGGATTTATGGTGGCAGGTGTACATGGAGATGTAAATGTCACAATGAGGACATTGGTCAGCATTGTAATTCCATATTTGCGAGTGGAGATATGCCTCACTGCAGAAACTTGGGCTGGAGTAACCACCGAGAATCTCTGACTCTGGGATGTTCTTCAAATCCCTCTCAACAATAACTCCTCGTGATGAATTCAAAGTGGCATGAGGTGTAACCTCAATAGGTATATCCCCAATCACCTTAGAATGCAAGAGGAATTCACTGTGCTGAGATGTGGATGTTTCAACCAATATGTCTCCAGATCGAAGCTTCTTTACTGACTTTGGAGAGCCAGCAAGTCCCTCTAGTCCCTTCTGAATGAAAAAGGGGGACATTAGCTCTAAAGGTTTTTCTGAAAGAGAATGTAAGATGAGAAAATGAGGTACAACTGGTGTTACAGATGTTGAAGATTGCTAATCAGAGTCTTCAAGACGTGGTTGTTTACCAACTGACTGTTTTTTTCACTATTTTATTTAAATTTTTATTTGGAGGATCCATAGGAAAAAAGGAAATTTTGGTGCCCACTGACCCCACCCACCATAGACCCCTACGAGGGAATGCACTACACTGTCAAGCAAGGACACTGCAGCAATGCCTGGGTTTTGTGAGCACTATACTCAAACACCAGCATCAGACACAATGTCCACAACACCTATTGAGAACTACCAACACTGGTACTTGGTTGACCCTAGCCCAAGTGGACCAGCCGATTGACCCAAGGGGGGCCATCTACACCTAGAGGCTGCCCGTCTACAGGAATTCAAGGCCAAAGTGATGTGTTAGGGTTGGACCTTCAACCACCAGGATCCTCTCCTCCCCTTCACGGGTCCCCACGCACGGCAAACACGTGGGTGGATGTTTAAATCCCAGAGGAGATAAACTGAAAGAATAGAACCTTCCCTGGGAGGTCCCCTCACCAGGTACAGGAATCCACACCAAGGGGTAGTGCGTGAGGATGAAACAGTCTTCACATTAGATGGAGCTTCACCCCACAGTGCATGATGAAACAGTCTTCATGTTAGATGGGGCTTTACCCCACAGCACATGAGCATGAAACAGTCTTCATGTTGAGGACCTCATCCCATGATACATGAGCTTTCAGAACATTTTCCAAACATATCATCAGTACATTCTCTTACGTCATACTCTTGTTGATTTGTTTTGTAAATGGAGATGCACAAGGTTTTCATTTACCATAATTTGATTGGTGTGCAAAAGATAACCTACAACTTCAAGTTCAACTGTCAGAAACCAAATGGTATCATTCAACTATGCATTACATTCTTTCATGAATGAAAGCAATGAATACAACTAGTGATCATATTCAGATGTGAACTTTGTGACAAGCTCCATCTGGTGGTTATTTTTGGCAGTGGTGCCATTTTTCCCAAACCTTACTATTAACAATCCTAAATATTTAACGACAAACTCCAGTGTATAAATCTATAACTATCTCACAAATCACAACATAGGCAATCTAAAAATTAAATTTCTCATCACCAAAAAATTAAAAAGAAAGAAAAACAAGTGACAAAACACACCATAAGCCATTAAAAACATCGACATGTGTGTTAACCAACCAGATTCTGTAAAGAAAAGAAACTCGTACAGGAAAGAAGTATGCTATTCTATTTCAAAACTTTTATTACACCAAGTAACCCTCTCTCTCACGTCTCACCAAGCAACCCTCTCTCTCACGTCACACCAAGCATCCCTCTCTCCCACGTCCATGCATACCTCAGCAAAACACAATAACCATAAAGCCTTCTGGATATGAGAAGATAATTCTCAAGAACAGCAGATAGTTCAAATGTTGGGTACGACTTACTTCTTTCTATGTCAGTTAACATCAATTATTCCAATATCTCAAATGACATCTGTAACTTACCTTGTCTGCCTTAACTTTTTTAAAAACTGCCTGAAGAATTTTGAAGTTGTTTATGTACTCATGTTCCAGGTTAGTCTTGAATTTGACTCTTTTCAATGGTACACACCCTGAAAGAAGAAACATAATTTTAAGCCTTTCTGTTCTCAAACAACAAATCCATTTCTAAAATGGTGCAATACAGGTATAAAACATAAAAATTTAGTATTTGTGTACCTTGTTAGCCTGGAAAAAGAGAAACATTTCAATAATTCATTCCATTCAGATGTTTTAATATTTTACTAACAGCACCTATATACACTTCAGATCTGAGCAAATGGAAGAAATACACTGACTGCACAGTTTATACCTTCAAACAAATCACACAGCTGAGTACATTACATTAGGACACAGAATAAATAAATCAATAAGTCATCTGATAATCACCCATTACATAAGGTTGTGTTAGAATGACATGTATCATAACTACATTTTTAAATTTCTTGCCATTTCATAGGTGGTGTGGTGCCACCAAAGTTTTACTGTTTTTGAGACAATATGTAATTACTCTTTCTGATGCAAAATATTCATGCACTCAGATCATAAAGATGTGTGTGGATCAGGAATTTATAATTTCCAAGAATAGGATGTTCCTTATACTTGAGAGGTTTTTTAAGACAAAGGAATATGGATCAACTTGGGATAGCAGGACTACTCAAAAACAGACCTACAACAAGTCATAACCCAGCTGTTGAAAGCAGAGTGCAGTGTCTTGAATAGGAAAGAATGTATGAGCAGAAAAGCCAATGGCCAAAGTTATCCATATGATGCAGACAACAGTATGCAACATGATTATGAACTGCATCCATATGAAAAAACAACAATGTTGTTTCTACAATGTATCTGTTCAACTACAACATACTTCATGTAGCTGGATAATGAAACTAGTACTTTTGCTATTCTATAAGAAGACATTAGCACTGAGCAATTATCACACTTGGATTTAACTAGATCATCAATCTAATTGTTGTAAATAATCCTAATTACAATTATTCAAATTAGATCAATTTTAGAAAAAAATAAAGATTTGTTATTAAATATAATTTTCTTCAATAATAAACAACTAATAACAGAAAGTAACTGAGCACATATCAGTATAAATATAAAATAACCAGTTATTGCCTACTGTGGTGAAAAAATAAAAGAACACAAGCTCTCCAACTTTCTTGGTGTTCTTACTGAAGAAGTTTTCAAGAAGGAATCAGAACTTTTACACAATGTATGACACCAGGCTTGCCATCTGAGTTAGCACTACTTTTCCTCCTGAGGACCACACTTATTCAGTGGAACAGTAATGTAAATGAATTTCATAAACATCTGTAACCACTGTTTGAACAAACTTTACAAAGCAAAGAAAATAAAACTGAAACTAATATTTCCACAAAGACCTTTGCTACAATTCTTCAGTACTGCAGTACCTATATAAAAGTGGAAAATAATGTTACAAAATAATAATTTAACAGATATGTTTTCTAGTAGTTTCATTTCATCTTAAAACATAAGGCTAAACATAACGGTTCATATGTAGAAATTATAATAATGTTTAAAGCTAATAATCATGGCACTGAAGGACATTACAAATATTACATTTTTATTATACTTTTGAAAGGCTGTTTAAATATACCTTTTCTTTACTCTATTTATAACTTATACTTTCAAATTTTGTACACAATTAATTTTTTTTTTACTCTTATTATCTTCTTACAGTTTTCTAATTTTTGTTAAGCTGAAGATGACCCAAGAAAATCAAAACATTGTTCTGTACTTTATTTCAATTAAAGTTTTAATACCCATACCAGCCATCTTGAGAACATATAATTGACAGGACTTCCTGTCATCAAGTAAAATATTAACAACATAAAATTAAAAATCACAAAGTGTACTACAAAACTACAAATTTAATTTTTTATTAACGATTTATCCAAGTAATCTGTTAATGTAACAATTATGTCTCGTACAAAAATCCTTTTCACTTTTAATAATTATAAAAAATAACTTTTTATTTCCATATAAATTATCTGAATTGATTTTCTTTATTATTATTTACAGAAAGACACAATAATTTGAAAATATCAAAATACATTTCTCAGTTCACAACAGGAAGACTCACCAGCAAAAAGTATATCCATAAACTGGCAGTATGCTGCACCTGTTGTATAAATCATGTTCCAGAATTACAAACAGAAAGATGAAATATTACATACACAAGAGGTTAAAATACGATGTATCTCACAACTAAATATCACTGACTTTTCAACTCGACAAAGACTGATAAGTAATATTATATGACTAGACTCATATTTTTCTACTATAACTTTAATCATAAGTAATATTTTTATTAACTCTGCTTGGCATTCTAAAGTAACAAAACAATAATACAAAAAAACAGAATAAACTGTGTCATACCAACAAGACACTTCTACAATCTTATAAAACTTAGCTAACAAAATACTCTTATTTGATTTGCTTTTAACAATTAATGTTGCACAGTTAAAAAAATAATAACATGGGTGAAAAACAAACAAATTAACTACCTGTACAGAGTTCTTCAATTTTGCTGTACTGAGTCTGTAAACAACCGTTCACCCAGCTTAACATATCATGTCGACTAAGATTTTCGGTTGTTGCACTGGTGGCATAAACATTTACACACACTGGCCCCGACATAATGAAGCTATTATCTGTCATAAGCGAAAAAAAAAATACAGCAGTACAACGATAACTCGTCAAAATAATAGTGTGTAGTACAACACTTCTATATCATGACCCAAATGTTGATTCTCAACAATTATCAGAATAAAACTAGTTTTTGTAACCTTAGTAGCAGCATGTTTATAGAACAAAAAGAGTGGCCATACTTTGCAGTTACTTTTATGTAAGTAACAAATGTAGATTTTATCTTAAGTTCTGAACAAATTTTTATGCTGGTGGACCTTCCAAGTAATTGAGACTGACAAACAGCTGTTAACAATATATATATGCAAAAATGGCTCATTTTTGCATATATTTCTCTACAAGTGGGTTTTCTCGACATCACTGAGCTGTTAACAATACTTTCTAATAACAAAAACATTACATATTCTCCCCTGTTTCCACCTACAGATTCTCAGAAATCTCCTTTAGAAAATACCAGTCTTTCTGTTCTTATGACAAACTTTTTGCTCTCTTTCAATAAACCATTTGCAAACTTCTGTCATTAACCTTTGTTTAGAAGAAAAATGCAAGAAACATCAATATATTGTGGTTATTAAATGACAAATGATCAGTCCTCAAGATTTGCAACCAATTGGACAAAGCAGTCACATTTTACAACAAACATCACAAATGATAGCAAAAGAAATGTACAATATTAACTGTCTGTCTTTACATGTCTCGAACACTCCTAAGTATGAATTTGCCACATACTTGTATATTACTGAAAATGTCAAGATACAAATATGAAACATTATAAATGTAGTTTTTACTTCTAAGTTCTAACGTGTATTTTAGTATTTCATGCAAACCAACGAAAATGATGATAATTCTAGTACTATTGGTTGAATAAACCAGTGATTTCCAAACTCATTTAGTCTGAGGCTCCCTTGATGTGAAAAAAGTTTATCTCCCCAAAAAAAAAAAACTTATAACGTTAGCATGGTGATCGAAAAACAATATCATAGTACCAATAATAACACGTCCCTATGACATATTGCATCATTTAATTAATTCAACACAATTGTTAATTTAGAATTAAAATTAATTCAGCATCTTTGGCCTATTTTTGTGCCCCCCCCCAATAATTTCGTATGTTAAATTATTTAAAATAAGTTTATCATGAATAGTGTTATACTGAATAACAAAAAGTTTAAACACGGTCCAGTATTTTACAATTTGACAAAAGTAGAAAATAAATAGGTGTGGCTCGTGATGACAATCATTGATCAAGCCTCACCAGAAAAGTAAAGCTAAGACGAATAACATACATCACTTAAGCTGTACTACTATGACATTTTTAACTGGATTACAATTTCTGAGCTATTGTATATAACTCGGTTAAGTTTTACAAATATAAATAAACATCCTAGGTCCTGAAAAATTATACTACTTTTCGTTCCAAAAATATTCAACTTACTCTAGTCCTAGAAATGCAATGTGCACACTACACAATACAAGTTACCTCACTGAATACAACCTACCGCCCGGCGTTCGAAACTTTATCTTCCGATAACTCAAAAATATTTCAGAAAAATAGTAATCCACTATTTTTGATGTACATGAATGATATTGATATTGGAATGGTCAATAAATAGGTCAAGTTTACTGATGACATTAAAGTTGTTTTTGTTTTTTGTAGTTGGATTTGGGGCGGATTTGTTGTTTTACAAAAGGATTTGAATAATTTAGAGATTCAGACAAATATATATCAGACGATATTTAATTATGCAAATATAAAGTGATACATATGTGCTATCTTAATTTAAATTATAATTGTTACTAAGACGGATTATTGTTTGGTTGATGTCAAGCTCAAAGTTACACAATAGGCTATTTGTGCTGTGTCTTCTGAAGGTATCGAAACCCGATGATTTCGCATTTTAAGCAGTTAGACTTCGCTCTGAGCCACGAAAAAAATAAAAATATACAAAAATTATGCTTCATCAAATTAATCTAGTTCACACCCAAAAACAATTATTATTTACGCAGTTTGACAGTATAAATAGCGTCTAGCTCACTGCTGTATTCATCGTATTTCAGTTGTGCTGAAGTATGTGCTTTGGTATTCGTCGAAATATTTTGTTTGCAGTGGTTCACATAATATTATTCATTCTTCTCTACTTTCGTTCAAAATATCTTATGAGTGTATTTTGTGCAAATATATTGTAATACCATGTGATATTCGTCATTACATGTTTTTACTGAAATTTCGGAGAATCAATAATAAAATTCTAAAAGCTCAAATAGTTCTTGAGGAACTTTACACCAAAATTCTCTAAATACAAGACATATTACATACACTGTAAATGTATGTACAGTTAAAAATATTTCAATACGAGGTATAATGCAAATACATATTATCAATTTCTTTTTAAATATTAAAAAAATCTTAATTTTAATATTTTCTTGTTGTAGAACAACTTTTTTGTTGATATTTATTATTATTGTGATTGCTTTATTTTCAAAAGAAAAAATAACTCTTAGTTTTTGTGTGTGGTATGGAATGAATATTATATTATTTTGCTTCTAAACCTTTTTATTGGATTTGTATAGATGGCTTTTATCTGTGTTGTGGTCGGGAGTGTTAACTTGTTCTACTCTATGTCTAGGTGCAAGTCATTCTAACGATTTAGGCTTAGGTACAGCTTTTAACTTATACGGTACGCTCGTTTTAATATAAGTAAAAATGGAATATTTAATTGGAATAGCTTGTCAAGATTTTGTTATTGTAGCGGCCGATACAACAAACGCATCGGGCATAGTTGTTGTACAGAATGGTAAGTTACAACCTGTAAAGTTGTAGCTAGTTTTTGTTTATTTAATTATATCTATACTTATTTTTATGTAATGGTATAACAGCGTAACTCACATTGTCAATGTCACAGACAAGACTTGTTATTTACAGTCAATGTAAATATAATTAACTGTCCAACTTTTACTCACAGGAACAAATAGAACAAAATAACTAGGACCTTAGATCTCTCTTTTTTTTCCAATAAAGAAACAAAACGTACGGGAGTTGATTATGACTACTTGAATTTTGGCTGTTTTGCAAGGTAACATGAGGCCTATATCTTAAAAATTTCAGTTTGTAGATTAGGCATGTCGTTTGTAATTTAAGTTTTAAATAAGACTAGACAATTTTATTTTAGAGTTATTATAATGTATTACTAGTTAAAATAATTACTGGAGTAATTCATTATTGATTTATTTATTACTATGTCATTGGTCAAAGGTTAGTGCATTGTATTTGCCAAACATAAGAAATTACTATAAGCAAGTTTATTTGAGTGTGCATCACCTGTTGGTGTGAGATGATTTTATTGTTTGTGTAACAGAGTAGTTTTTGGTATTCTGTGATTTACATCTTGTTAGAATTGGCCCATCAGTCTGTCACAAAAAGTCTGAAAGTCATTGAATTCCTTAAGTTCACAGATTATGAACCACTTTGTGTGTCATAAAAGTAATTACAATAGAAAACTACTACTGGCACTAGTAACTTATTAAAATACACAAATAAATCTAATGAAAAAACAAAAATTTGGAAGTTAAATCACATTCTGTTTTGCCTCTCGGTGACTCAGTTGTAAGTCTGGGGGCTAATTAGGCTAAAAATTAGGTTTTTGATACCTATTGTAAATAGAATACAGTGAGATTGTTGTATGAGACTGTGTTTTACAACAAACAATTTATGATTGTTCAAAATAATATATTTATTTAAAAATTATGGGCCATTTTGTGTTCCATGCTTTGTACTTTATTGTAACAGACAGTGAAGTGTTGCTATATTCATATTGGTAAGACATTTATTTCTCATTACTAGAAGAACTACATGAATCACCTTGAACTTACGAATGATGAAAAACCTGAGAACCGAAATGTTCATATTTAATGTTTAGTAATAGTCCTAAAATGTAGTTAGTACATTCCATCTTACAACACTAGTAATACGTTTTACCCCTTGCTATTCTAGTCCTTAATGTAATATGTTGAAGAGAGGATAATTAAAATGGTTGTACCATTTGAAAATATTATCTATAAGCTTAATTAGTAATATTATTGTAATTATGAATAGGTAATATTTTAAAAAATGTCTTATGTTTAGTGTTAGTTGTGAACACCTATGAACAACATTAAATAGTGGTAAATTTAGAGGTGTTGGAATTCTCTTTTGAGCTGATGGGGTAAGGTTTAGAGCTTCATTTGATGGTTAATCATTCTAGAATTTAGTATCAGAAGTAGAACTGACAAAACATGAAAACTATGCAGTGAATTGAGTGAAGATTTAAGTTGTAATGTTATATTAGGATATTAGTTTAGAAAAAGAAATACATTGCTGTATGCAAGTTATGCAGATGGTGAAAGTTTCAAGAACCTAGGTAAATTTCACTGTGATTGTTATTTGTTTATAAATAGAATATTAAGGTAATTTCAGAGCATAAGGCACATAAGCAGTGATCCTTCAGGTGTCAGTTTCTGGCCATGAATTTAGTAGTACTTAACTTGCATTTAAAATATGAATACCTCATGAACAATTTAAACATTAAGTCACAAGTTAACTTCATAAATTATAAGACTAGAGAAATTTTAAAAATGACTCGTTTCCTTAATAAAGTATGTATAGTGTAATATTCTCAGAGGGGTGATGTAAAATTATCTAATCAAAAGTGTTAAGCAGTGTTTTCTAGATGAAGAACTCTGCAAGACAGATGTAGTTCTGAATAAATTAAAAATGTTGATTTGTTTCAATCATGCATATTAGTAATTTAAAACCTGATAGGGCTTGATGGTTAGGGTGTTTGGCTCACAAGCTATGGATCAAGGGTTCAAATCTCCAATCGTGCTTGTCCTCTCAGCTGTAGGGGGCGTTATGAGGGATGGCCAATTCCTCTATTTGTTGATACAACATTAGTCTAAGAATTGACACTGGGTGGTGTTGATTAGGGATAAAGACTTAGAAGTGGGTGTCATCAGGTGAATTGGTTTGAGAGTCACAGTGATGCATCAGTATCTACGTTGCTCTGACAGTCCTAAGTAACCTTGGGACTCGATATAAAACAATGTAATTTGTAAAATGTGTTCAGAAATGTTAAATAAAAGTGCCTGGTTTACCTGAGAACCGTAAAAGGTAATTGTAAGATCTTAACTGACACATCACATAATTTTAAGAATTAAAGGACGTAAGCTATTTAGTTGAATGTCTTCCTGTTACAATAAATCTTAATTTTGGGTTGATACACTTTTATAGACATAATTATCAATCTTACAGTGCATGAAGGGTTGTTTTTTTTTACCATGTCATCTTGGGTTTAGCTAACAGTATCAAACATTTGAAAGTTCTGGAAATAGAGGTATATTTTGATGAACTAGAAACATGTCAAAATACATAAAACCATAAATTTACCAGTTGCTTCTTTCATTTGTAAAATGTCTATTTTTTAGTCTTGTTTACATCTAAAAGGCAAAACATAAACAGTTTAAGCTATGGGTTTTAACACACAGTTATTAATACAAGCAGAAAATGATTACGTTTTAATCTGACTCAAATACCACAATGAAGCTTGAGTTTCACAAAAGTAAAAACTGAAAGCCATGCTACAATATAGAACTACTACATACAGGAACAATAATAACATTGTACTACATACAGGAACAATAATAACATTGTACTACATACAGGAACAATAATAACATTGTACTACATACAGGAACAATAATAACACTGTACTACATACAGGAACACTGATAACACTGTACTACATACAGGAACACTGATAACACTGTACTACATACAGGAACAATAATAACATTGTACTACATACAGGAACAATAATAACATTGTACTACATACAGGAACAATAATAACATTGTACTACATACAGGAACAATAATAACACTGTACTACATACAGGAACAATAATAACACTGTACTACATACAGGAACAATAATAACACTGTGCTACATACAGGAACAATAATAACACTGTGCTACATACAGGAACACTGATAACACTGTGCTACATACAGGAACACTGATAACACTGTGCTACATACAGGAACACTGATAACACTGCTACATACAGGAACACTGATAACACTGTACTACATACAGGAACACTGATAACACTGTACTACATACAGGAACACTGATAACACTGTGCTACATACAGGAACACTGATAACACTGTGCTACATACAGGAACACTGATAACACTGTGCTACATACAGGAACACTGATAACACTGTGCTACATACAGGAACACTGATAACACTGTGCTACATACAGGAACACTGATAACACTGTGCTACATACAGGAACACTGATAACACTGTGCTACATACAGGAACACTGATAACACTGTACTACATACAGGAACGCTGATAACGTACTACATACAGGAACGCTGATAACACTGTACTTGTATGTAAAATGTTTATAACTGTTACAAGTTAAATTAATTTCTAGTGGCTTGGGTCATTTCTGTATCTATGAATGGGAACAATAGTTTTTCAAGTACTTTTTGAGGGTAATTCTAGTGACATCTTAACGAAAGGTAAAGAAAGTGAACCAAGGAGTTTGTTTAGTAGCATTTGTTCTGAAGTTAGCTTCTCTTGTCCTCTTTTATCCCAAAATTACTTTAATTACCAGAAGAGTACATCAATTGGCCATTACTCATATGGATATGTACATTTTGAAATATTGATTTTTTGTGTAAGAATTCATTAATGCAAGTTTGAAAACTTAAGATATATACAAATTGTAAAGTTTCCACTGGAGTAATTAGTGTTGCTATGAATAAAATTTGTAAGAGAGTTTGTTGTTGTTAGACAGCCAGATGTTATATTTATATCTAGTTTTCATTGGCTGGTTTGTTGGTGATGTTGATAAACCAACATGTATTTTTCTCATCTGCTGGTGTGATACATTCTTAGGACATGATACAAAAGTTTAGTCTGTAAATACAAGTAACTTCTGTTACTTTTAGCCCAAGACAAGATGTACAAGCTGAGTGACCAGCTAGTTATTTCTGTTACTTTTAGCCCAAGACAAGATGTACAAGCTGAGTGACCAACTTGTTATGGCAGCTAGCGGAGAAGCTGGAGATACTGTGCAGTTTGCAGAGTTCATAGAAAAAAATATTCAACTCTACAAAATGAGGAATGGTTTGTATGACGGTTTAAAATTGACAGTTGTAATTTGTTCCAGTAGGTATTAGACTTGTATGGGAGATAACTATTACTGAATATAACTAATAAAAATTGAAGTAACATCAAAGAAGAGTATAAAAAAATATAAACAATAATACAGAATGCTAGAGTGTTGAACAATTAAAGAAATTACCAACTAGCAATTCAGTTAATAATGGAGAGAACTGAAATACTAAGTTGTAGAAAATTTTGTTATTGAAATTTCAGGATATGTTTTGATAAGAATTTCTGGTGGAAAGTTTGAAGTTTACAGGTTTTGTTAACTTACAGTGATCTCTAATACAGGGTGTTCGGAAAGTAATATATATAAATGTGTAGGAGATGTTTTGATAAGAATTTCTGGTGGAAAGTTTGAAGTTTACAGGTTTTGTTAATTTACAGTGATCTCTAATATATTTATTAACATACAAAACTGCACAGTGACTTTCCAAACACTCTGTAGTTAAAACAATGGTTTGTGTGACAGAGCAACATTAATATTAATTATTTTTATTTGTTGAATTTGAGTTTCATTCATAGAAGGTAAGGTTTCAAAGCATCTAATAAAAATATTAGTTTGAGATTCTTACAATTTGATTTTAATATCATGTTTTTAAATAGCTGGTGATACTTTTGTGTTGATAATTATAAAGGATGTTAAGAGTTTGGATTAGTGATTGTGGAATAAACTTATAAAATTGGAGTTTCTACCTTCTTCCATTAACAAAAAATTAACCTTGGAGACAAGAAATAAGTTGTGTATATATATACACTTTAAACCAATATTTGATATTTCAGGGTATGAACTTTCACCTAGCGGAGCAGCTAATTTCACCAGGAGGAACCTTGCGGAATACCTTCGCAGTAGGGTAAGATAGTCAACTGTTTTGTTCCATTCTTTCCCATGTACATAAACTATATATCTAATCCTAAAGCTTTTATATCTACCCTTCATAATTGAGAATTGTTTAGTGTACTTTATACATTCAGTATTAGGAACTGAAACACGTCCGTGTTGGAAACATTGTGAAGAAAATATTCATAGAATTAGTGTGTTTCTTTTAGTGTTTATATGGTGTTATTTGTTTGCCTCATGATAAGATGGACTATTTTCTGGGCCCAAGGATACCTTCATTTAATGATAGAGATGAAACCTGTTTAAGACTTATGAAACTATTTTATAATTATCGTTTGCATAAAAAAGTAAGATTACATATTGTTGATATTTTTGTAAGTAATGACACTGTAATACATTCCTTTGTAGTAAACCATCATTTGTAATTATGAAAATGTGTAATTTTGGTAAAATTTGCCCTGAAATGTGAAACACAGATGATGATTTGTTGATTGTGTGTAAGTAAGGATATAAAATTGGATTTCTCAGATCTGTTTATTGACATGAGAAAAATAACATTAAATGAACATGAATTATCAGCACATATAGAAAAGCATCAGATACTCTAACACCAATTTATACAATGTTTTTAAATCAGTCTCTGACAGTATAATTTACAATACTTTATAAACATGTACTTCATATTTTGTGAGAAATGACTTATTGGAGATACATTAAACTTACATCTTTCCTACGTCTAATGGTGACAACAAAAGGTTGTGTTGAATTATATTGTTAACATTTTTGGTTCTAGACCCATTATCTGGTAAACCTTCTGTTGGCTGGATACGATAAGCATACTGGACCCGAGTTGTATTTCATGGATTATCTTGCCACAATGGCTAAGGTGCCCTATGCTGCCCATGGCTATGGATCATTCTTTACCTTGAGTATATTGGATCGTTACTACAGACCAGGTAGTTCTTGTTTCATTGAAGATGTCTCGTTTCGTTTACAGGGCTGCACGTAGTGTTACTGAAGTGATGATAATTTCTGTACTAAAATATTAATTCTGATAAAGGGGAATATATGTTTAAATCAAGAGTTGTTCCTTATTATGCAGTCTGTGTGTGCTCTAGGTGGACAGTTGCTTTGATTATGATAGTGTACTCTTCTTGTATAGAACCTTTATAGTAGTGAAAGTCTGTTGTAAATCAAGTAATTTAAGCTTATGACAACCTCTGCAAGTTATGTATGGTTATAAAACTTGTGAACAATAGTATATGCTTGAAGCTAACAACTTTACAAGAAAATAATGAAGTATAGTTCCAATGTAATTAAACAGTATAGTGTGTAATAGAAGTAAGAATAAGTGGTTTTGATCAATGAATTTACAATAGGAAGAAGTTGGTAAGAAATCTTTATGGAGCTTTTATTAAGAAATTAAACTGAAACAATTATTCTCCCATACCATTCGTCTCATAGTCCAAATGTTTGTATGTATTTTTAATATGATTCCATGGAAAGAATATACTGGAACTGTCTCCTAGTTCAAATGTTTGTATGTATGTATTTTTAATATGATTCCATGGAAAAAATATATTGGAACTGTCTCCTAGTTCAAATGTTTGTATGTATTTTTAATATGATTCCATGGAAAGAATGTACTGGAACTGTTTCCTAGTCCAAATGTTTGTATGTATTTTTAATATGATTCCATGGAAAGAATGTACTGGAACTGTTTCCTAGTCCAAATGTTTGTATGTATTTTTAATATGATTCCATGGAAAGAATATACTGGAACTGTCTCCTAGTTCAAATGTTTGTATGTATTTTTAATATGATTCCATGGAAAGAATGTACTGGAACTGTTTCCTAGTCCAAATGTTTGTATGTATTTTTAATATGATTCCATGGAAAGAATATACTGGAACTGTTTCCTAGTCCAAATGTTTGTATGTATTTTTAATATGATTCCATGGAAAGAATGTACTGGAACTGTTTCCTAGTCCAAATGTTTGTATGTATTTTTAATATGATTCCATGGAAAGAATGTACTGGAACTGTTTCCTAGTCCAAATGTTTGTATGTATTTTTAATATGATTCCATGGAAAGAATATACTGGAACTGTCTCCTAGTTCAAATGTTTGTATGCATTTTTAATATGATTCCATGGAAAGAATATACTGGAACTGTCTCCTAGTTCAAATGTTTGTATGTATGTATTTTTAATATGATTCCATGGAAAGAATATACTGGAACTGTCACCTAGTCTAAATGTTTGTATGTATGTATTTTTAATATGATTCCATGGAAAGAATATACTGGAACTGTCTCCTAGTTCAAATGTTTGTATGTATTTTTAATATGATTCCATGGAAAGAATATACTGGAACTGTCTCTTAGTCCAAATGTTTGTATGTATGTATTTTTAATATGATTCCATGGAAAGAATATACTGGAACTGTCTCCTAGTTCAAATGTTTGTATGTATGTATTTTTAATATGATTCCATGGAAAGAATATACTGGAACTGTCTCCTAGTTCAAATGTTTGTATGTATGTATTTTTAATATGATTCCATGGAAAGAATATACTGGAACTGTCACCTTTTTGTCCCCAGTGAATTGAATTTTTTAACTTTTGTTTCTATTAAATCTCTCTGTTTATAATAATGTCTTGCATACTGTTCATGTGATGTACTGTTGTTTAGTTCACTTTGATTGTTTTCAGTGATGTTGTTTGTTCAAAGTAACACTTGAACTATTGGAGGTCTAATTTTAACTACAAAACACACTGTAATGAGACAAAATTCAGTTACTCAACATTGAAGAGGGCAAATTCACCTAAGCTGCCCTGTCCACAAAGTTAAACTAAATCATAAAAACATATATGTATACATTAAGCTTTGTGTATCTCAGAACGGCTGTTTTGGGTATTAACACTGTTACTGATAAGGAGAGAACAACATTTTGACCTTCATAGGTCATCTTCAGGTTAAGAAAGAGAGAATTTGAATGTGACTGTTGTATACATGTCTTAGGAACGAATGTGTAAATGGGTACAGGATTGTAGGGGGCGTTGCTGGTGGATGTTAGGTTATTACTTAGTATAGGTATAAAGGTGTTCCTTTATATTGGTTTAATTTTGGTTTTAGTTGCAGCATAATTAGGGCTTCTTTGATTTTGTATTTGTTTATATTTGTTTTCCAACTTAATATCTGTGTGTTTTCTATGGTTATGTTGTGTTTATTTGACTTGCAGTGTTCAAAAACATGTGATGGTGTTTTTTCTGTGTTCTTTGAATCTGGTTTCCATTTTTCTACTTGTTTCTCCAACATAGAAGTTGTGGCAGTTGTTGCATTGTATTTTATAAATATTGTTGTGTTTGTCAGTGTAGTTTTTACATAGTATAGACCTTAGTTTTGTGCCTGGTTTTTGAATAAATTTGGTGTTTACTGGAATGTTGTTTTGTTATAAGTTTTTTTCCAAGTGTTGGTTATTTTTTTGCTGATGTCGGGAACATACAGTGTACAACAATATATGGTTTTGTAGTTTGTTGTATCTTGGGATTTATTATTGTTTGTTTGTTGTTGGTCTAGGTGTGTGCGTATAGTTTTTTCCAAGGTTTCTTGAGGAAATTTGTTGATGAAGTGTTGTTTTCTTTTGTTGATTTCATTGTTAATTTTATCAGGTGAGCATAGATTTGTGGCTGTGTTTATTTGGTTTCTTAGTATGTTGAGTTTTTCTTTTGTTTCATGTGCTGAGTCCCAGGGAATGTACAATCCGGTATGGGTGATTTTTCTGTGGATTTTTGTCTTGAATTGTGTATCGGTTCTAGTGACCTTGAGGTTAAGAAATACTCTTTGGTTAGTATTTTCCTGTTCACAGGTGAACTTACTTAATGTTGGGGTGTATTGAGTTAACATGATTGAAAAACTAAGTGTGTTCTGTAGATGTGAATCCAGCAGTTGTATCATCAACATACCTGTACCAGTATAGTGGTGGGTGTAAGGCTGAATTGATCGCTTGAGATTCAATCTGTGTCATAAAAATGTTGGCTAGAACTGGTGACATGGAAATTTCATACTTAGACCATTTATTTGTAAACACCAACATTATTTATAAAATACAATGTGATAACTGCCACGACATCTGTATTGGAGAAACAAGTAGAAAAATGGAAACCAGATTCAAAGAGCACAGAAAAAACACCATCACATGTTTTTGAACACTGCAAGTCAAATAAACACAACATAACCATAGAAAACACACAGATATTAAGTAGGAAAACAAATATAAACAAATGCAAAATCGAAGAAGCCCTAATTATACTGCAAGTAAAACCAAAATTAAACCAGTACAAAGGAACACCTTTATACCTATACCAAATAATAACTTAACATCCACCAGCAACGCCACCTACAATCCCATACCCGTTTATACTCTCATCCCTAAAATATGTCCGTCAACGGTCACATTCAAATTCTTTCTTTCCTATGAAGGTCGAAATGTTGTTCTCTTCTTATCAGTAACAGTGTTAATACCCTTAACAGCCATTCTGAGATACATTTTTGTTTGAAGTGGATTTCTTGTCATCAAGGATATTAAGCTTCCTGTTAAATACTGCACCCATCACATCTGAAACCAACCCATTTCAAAGGTTGAACACCTAGTTAGAAAAACAAGTCTTAGCTGAAGAGGGATCATACACTGTCAAAACTGATGCTAACGCCCTCTAGTCCTACCATTAAATATATGAGATGTAATAACACTAACTATACCACATTATATCAGTTTCATAAGGTATCAACAGTCCAGCAATCACTTGAATATAAGTACATCTTTCTGTTCTAGTTTAAACTTCAATGTACAGATTTGAGTATTAAACTTCAAGAAATGATCTGTTGAGTTCAGAAAGAATTTCTATCTTTCAGAGAAAATGTTCAAAACAAAAGAAGTTCAAGTAACGTTAAAGTAAGAGGGTGTTATCTCTATAAGGTTTAAAATTCCTGACTAGTTGAGAATTGGTTTAATTTCATAGTTGTAATTACTTGGTTATTGTGTTAACAGTGATTTCAAAGTAATTTAAGTTCTGTGTTTTGTATCTATATTACTGTTAATTTACATAAGGAATATGTGATGTTAGTACTGTGGTAGGTAAATAATTTATACTCTTTCAGACATGACTGAAGAAGATGCTGTAGCATTATTGGAACAGTGTCGATTAGAAATCCAGAAACGATTTATTGTAAACCTTCCTTCTTTTAAGGTTCGATTAGTGAACAAAGATGGAGTACATAACCTTCCAGACATCTCCTCCAAAGGTTATATTAAGTTGTCGTAGGTAATGGTTATTATTCATGTTGTTATTTACTCAATCAACAGTGTGTAATCTGAACTTTTCATTGAATAAAATAATTAGTAATTACAAAAGTTTGGTCTTGATATTACTGTCTCATCACTTTAAGGTCCCAAACTACTTTTGGATGAATTTAAAATGAAATTCTTATCTGGATAATGTATTTCTCTTAAGACACATTGTGGATATTAACAAAAGTAATAAGATACGTAACATTTAATACACCTAGACTGTGAGTATTACTTACACATTTTACAGTGCTCTCAATTAAACTTGGATCTTTTTACAGTAAAATGTTACACATGAGTAAATCATACATTTTGATCTAAAGCTTAAACCACAAGGCATACTTACACATTTATTCACACACAATTTTAAGTAAAAACAACTCAAGTAGAAATATATATTCATGAATGTTTTTGATCAGCAATTTTAAGTTGTTGTGAAGTCAGTTTAACATTAAAGTTTTGTGTCACTTCATTAGGTGTAAAAGCACTGTTCATCAACAGACTTGTTTTGTAGAAATGTTGGTTTCTCGTTTGTTTACGTATTAAAATCAAATTAAGAATGCATATATGTATCAATAACTGAATATACGTTATCAGCTGGAGCAGTTTAAATTTCCCAGAATTTTCATCCTTATGATATATTTTAATTTCTTAAATAGAAATATTTTTGAGGCTTTAGAACTTTGATAACAGAAAAAAATTGAAATGAAGGTAATATTAAAGTATTATTTTATAAACTATACATTTTTATTCACGTTTAAGGTTGTTGAAAATCTTAATTATGTTGGGTGATGTGTATTAGACTATAGAAAATGAACACCAGTTTAAAACTGTATGCTGAAATGATTTGTGGAGCAAATTTTGATATAATCAAATTACTGTTGTGTTCATTGTATCTGTGCTTTATTGTTTGAGAAATAAACTGAATAAGCTACCAATGTAGTCACTTCGTTATTAATAACAATATTTAATGTACATTAATAGAGCTGCTAGATGGTATAATACATGAATATTTCTATTTATTCGTTATTCAAAATTCGTAACAAAAGGATTGTTGTGAAATGATTTTGAGATAAGTCTCCTTTACCCAAAGAAAATTTTAATAAATAAAAATCATCCGGTTAGGTTTTTATAAATTTAATTTTACTGGAACAAAAGATATTGGGAATATGAATTCCAACGTATACATAATGCGTAACAAAACTGTTGGTTTCATATTTTACTTTCCAACTGCAATAATATCCATGTTATATGTTGCATTGTTGTGCACCATACATACTGTGATAGTTTTCTTTGAAGCAATGAAATCGTTCTAGTTTTAAAGAAAAATATTTCAAAACATTCTGCTGTGATTATTAGGGACTAACAATTATCGGCCAGTGATTATCATAGATCAACAAGCATCATATACAAAGATCAGGTCTCGATGACCAGAATTATGAAAAACAGCACTTCCCTTTGTACAGTCATCAATGTAGCTTACATTTAAATCAATGACTTTTTAAAATATTTGTGGCACCATAAATTGAACAACTGGTACTACTGCAAACTTAATAAACATTATTTTGAATATACTCTACCGGTACATTAATCTGGAAGAACATGAGCTTGAAACAAGCAAATAGTGTTATTTGAGATGTCAATCTGAAAACAGTTTAATTTTAAACATGATCTGAGACTTGTTGTGCCGCTTAGTTTTGGAGAACAACCTGAACAGCACGTTTAGTTTTTAATTCCTAAATATCTTACCGTCATGATAATTGATGCAATTTTAACCAACATTTTTATACGACACTAATACAGAAACAAAAATAAAATCATTTGCTTAAACTTCAAAGAATTGAGTATTTGTAAAGTTGTAAGAAATATTTCGATATTCAGTCGTTCTTTGCATCATAACGAGGAGTGGTTGCGGAAGTGTATATAGAGGTATAGTAGATAACTATAACCTACTGAAGATTTGCTCGTCATCATTTTAAGTTATTTTTTGGTTAAGCCTTTTTAAAAAGTATAACGCTATTCAAATTTACGTAGCGAGTTACTTCAACAGAAAATAAAATGTACAAATCATTCTTCAATAATAGTGTCGAATTATTTATAATTATCCAAAATACATTATCAAAATGTTTAATTTGATCAACCTGTCATGGTGATTATTAGAAACATATTAATTTCGACAATTCAAGTCAAGTTTTGTTTTTACAATATTCAGTTTTATGTTAACCAATTGAAAACATGCAAATATATTATAATTTTATGCAATTTTGAAATAATTTCATGAATGTATTTAGAAGTTTAAATGAAAGTATTAGTAATTATTGTCTCACTAAGAGAATCGTGGAAATATTCAGGTTTGTTTATTTTTCTATCAGCTACTAGAGGGCTATCAGTGCTAGCCGATCCAAATTTAGAAATGATAGGTTAAAGAGAAGTTGTCTAGTTAACATCACCCACCGCTAACACATAGGCTGCTCTTTACTAACGAATAGTAGTATTAACATAACATTATAACGCCTTCACGGTTGAAAGAACGAGTATGTTCAGTGACATGAGCCGAACATGAAATCCGGAGATTATGAGTTGACTGCTCTTCATCATACCACGAAAGGTTCTCAGTCGGTAGAAAGTATCGAAATCACCAATGAGTTGCTTAGCTTTATCACTAATATGACCATTTTATTTAATAAGTAATTTCAAATGTTTTAGCAAGAGTAATCTTAAAATTCTTAGACATTTATCGAATTCTAGTGTAAAATTAATTACGACATTAGTATTTGCACTTACAAGTCAAACTAATAGCGGTCAAGCAGTACAGTGCAGGGTGTAATGATACAGTAGAAACTGATGTAGTTGTTTGTATATATATATAAAAGTGTTATATATATATATAATACGATAACTTCGCATTTTAGATATGGAAACACTACATTAAGTCGTAGACGCGTTATAAGTCTTATGAATGGCTATTAAAATCTCACTTTTCAACCAAAATAGTTTAAGAATTTATAGTGATCACTCTTGACCAGCTGTCTTCCATCTTGCCTCTCAGTTCAAAGTTAAGGATAATTATCACTTGTGTAACTATTCGCGAATATCCGAAGTAAATAGAAGCATAATTTTAAATGACTAACATAATTGAAATGTTACAAAAATATAATAAATTACTCGTTAGCTTATCTGTTGTGTCACCAGAGGACACCTTATCCTAAATGGTGTCTTTCTGTATCTATGACAACTACCGATCTAGAAAGTAGCTTAACAATTCACCATAAGACTGTATTGGTATAAGCTATAATGCTAAAATTCGTTTATTCAAAGTTTAGTACTTTCGGCTGAAAGCATAATACTTAAATATCAAAGTAATGAGAGAAAAATTTCAAGCAAGTAAGTTATTAAGTGTAAACTTAACTTTTAGCAAATAGTAGTAGTACTAGCAGTATTATTTATCAAAGTTGACTTTATTTTATAATTATATGTTGTAATACTACTAATAGTGTTATAATTACTACAAATCTACTTATAAATATATTTCACAATAGTGTATTTTGTATTTCCCTGCTTCACTTCAGAAGAAACTGATATCTCTCACGTCACATCCCCTAACGTCAATACCGACAATATTTATTAGTAACCGGTAAAAATAAGAGGTGTGTGTGAAGGTGGCTCATTTGTGTCTTTGATGGACGAGAGGTAAAGGTGAACTATATTCTAGAAACATAAAGGTACGTTCTCCAGTACTAGGTTGTGTATGGATTATATTTCTACTTCTAATTTTTCTTTAATTAATTATTGTATGATCATATGTTTTATTAAATGTACACTATAGTCTGTGTTGTGCTGTATTATGATAACATTATTATTTTTAGGATGTACACTATAGTCTGTGTTGTGCTGTATTATGATAACATTATTATTTTTAGGATGTACACTATAGTCTGTGTTGTGCTGTATTATGATAACATTATTATTTTTAGAAATGGATTATAAAATTTTGAGTATAATTAACTTTTTTTTTTCAAATTTGACATTGTGCACGCTCAAACAGAAAGTTTTAATATTAGTTATTCTGAGGAATTGAAATTTTGGGAAAGTTTATTATTATTATTATTTAACCACCAACTATACCGAATAGCCTTAGTTTTAATATATGTGCTGTATGATTATTATTGTACAAACAGGATCAAAATTTTATGAATTTTTATTGAATAAGAAAAACTAATAGTTGATAAATCTAGACACTGAATGTTATTGGGTTTATATCTTTTCTCTGCAGTTTGATAATATTTTTAATTTTTAAATAATGGGAATGTTGTAGGTAGCAGCAGCTTTGATGACAGCTGTCATTTAAAGGTGAGGAGTAAGATAAACAATGCTTCTTGTCCATGCTGTTATAAAAGACAAGTTTTTAATGACATTTTATCATAGTTTAATATTTATGCATAAAATATTTAACTTGTTTTCTTTAAATACCTTTGGTGAATTAATATGCTATGCTTTTATTTCTTGGTGCATTTTGATGTAATATTGTATTTTTCTATTACACCAGTTTAGATTTAAAAAAAATAAACATTTTAGTTCATAGGATTTATAAATTTATTTCTTTTATCAGCAGTTATACAAACAAAGAGGTGAGTTGTTGAAATATGTGTTTATACCCTTATTTCAAATTTATTGATTGATTTTTATAGTTTAGTTTGTCATCTTTTTCTTGCTGAGTATAAAAGAAACGTATCTACAGGGTAGCCCATAAGTCCCTACCCATCCATATTGTGTCTAAATAGCATTATAATACTAATGATGAGTTGAAGGCAGCTCTTACTGCAGCATTTGGGAACAATAACCCCTGCTATGTTGAGGAAAATGTCTTACAGAACATGGCGTTGTATAATATTATGCAGCGAGAATGAGGGACAGCACACAGATACACTGGATACATAAGATATATGGATGGGTAGGGACTTATGGGCCACCCTGTATATTTTCATAAATATGAATTCCTACCATACGTCCACTGCATTTTAGTGAGAAATTATTTTACCATTACTGAAACAGCAAAAGAAAGATTGACTTTTGAAAAGTTAAGACACGAGCACCTTTTTCCTTCCTATTTGCTAAAGTAAATTTTGTTTTTGTGTTATAAGTTATATAGAAATTCAATAATATTCTGATGGTTATAGTTCTGAGTTTTGAGGACAATTGGTGGTTGTACCCTTACTGATATTCTGAGTGACTTGCATGTTTATGATGTTTTTGTTTTTCACAGATGTTTGGGACACCAGTTTTTGTGACAGGTGGAGCTGGGTATGTTGGATCTCACACGATTCTAGTGTTGCTGAATGCTGGCTATGAAGTTGTGGCTATAGACAATTTCGTTAATGCCATACCAGGTAGATGGTTTGTTTTATTTGGAACCTACAGAAGTAATTAGTTTATTTTTCCCCAGTTATCAGATATGGTTGTAATTTGGTTGATTTATCTTTTATGAAACTGTTGCTTGCTATAAAACCAATTTATTGTCTCTTTTAATGTGGGCTTAAATATTTGCACCATTATCATATTATAAGGGGTAATCTAATAATAGAAGTTTCTGTGTTCACCCATCATTCCTAGTGTTGCCATTTTAAGATATAATAGATTAAATCTGATGATAACATAGCAGATGTGGAAGAGTTTGAAAATGTTCTACAATAATTGACTCATAGTATATTAATAAGGTATGATATGTATCTGATTCAGTTGTGTAGTTCACTATTTGGTGTGGGGAAGGGTAGCAAATTATTGACTTGTTGGGAGGAGGTGTTTTTTGAGTGGTGTTAATCTATTATTGTAGTATGATACGATATACTTAACACCAGATACTTGATGACTGGGGTATATATTTGAAAATGTGTATTTTTTGTTATTCTTTTCTCATGGCTGATGTCTTCCAGTTGTAACTGTCCAGAGTGTTTTCATTTCTCACGGCTGATGTCTTCCAGTTGTAACTGTCCAGAGTGTTTTCATACCTCACGGTTGATGTCTTCCAGTTGTAACTGTCCAGAGTGTTTTCATTCATCACGGCTGATGTCTTCCAGTTGTAACTGTCCAGAGTGTTTTCATTCCTCACGGTTGATGTCTTCCAGTTGTAACTGTCCAGAGTGTTTTCATTCCTCACGGCTGATGTCTTCCAGTTGTAACTGTCCAGAGTGTTTTCATTCATCACGGCTGATGTCTTCCAGTTGTAACTGTCCAGAGTGTTTTCATTCATCACGGCTGATGTCTTCCAGTTGTAACTGTCCAGAGTGTTTTCATTCATCACGGCTGATGTCTTCCAGTTGTAACTGTCCAGGGTGTTTTCATTCCTCACGGCTGATGTCTTCCAGTTGTAACTGTCCGGAGTGTTTTCATTCGTCACGGCTGATGTCTTCCAGTTGTCACTGTCCAGAGTGTTTTCCTTCCTCACGGTTGATGTCTTCCAGTTGTAACTGTCCAGAGTGTTTTCCTTCCTCACAGTTGATGTCTTTCAGTTGTAACTGTCCAGAGTGTTTTCCTTCCTCACGGTTGATGTCTTCTAGTTGTAACTGTCCAGAGTGTTTTCCTTCCTCACGGCTGATGTCTTCCAGTTGTAACTGTCTAGAGTGTTTTCATATCACTTTAAATATTCCTACATTTCCATCTTTTTGTTCAGTAATGTGTACACAAGTTGACAGTTTTTGAACTTACGATACTTCACAGATCCAATAAAAATAATTAAAATTCAGGTGTTTAAGGAAATCATTGGTAACTTAAATCATTGACAATTTGTATTTTCTTTGTTCCCTTGTTTATTAAGTTTCATTTGACATATGTTTTCAGAATTATTTAGAATAGTTATATTTGTGATGTGTACAAAATTTGTACACTTGTATTAAATGGGTGAAGTACATAGTGTTAAACTGTTTAAGAAATAACTAATTTATTTTTATTATAGTAACACGTTATTATATTTTGTTCAGTAAACAAAACCTACAGTGACATCAGTTGAAAATTAGTTTTAAATATTAAAAGTGTTATTTGTGAAATTCCTGAGATCCCTATGTCCTGTTAACAACAATCTGGATAATAGAAATAATTAGCATGTACATCCAGAGAATTGATCCTGATGTCAACCAATGTTATAAGATCTGTATTACTTACTAGTATGGGGAAGGGGGGAGGCAGTGTGGTGGTTTCAGAAATATTTAACCAAGCTTTAGTATTGTTATCAAACATATGGCCGTACTCCACACTTGTTCACTGTTATCCCCTCTAAACTGGTCACAAGTGTTACATTGAGAAATTAGTACACATCTATGTGGTACCCTATCCATGATATGGATTCTCAAGTCTGAAAGTTAGTGAATTATTTTAAAAAGCATGAATATCAGTTAACATGTAGTTTATTTCTGTTATTTGTACTTCCTGGTAGTTACTGAGACCATTAGGAATATGCCATTTAGTCTAGATCAATACTTTAACAAAATGTTCTTAATGTGTAATTAAGAATCATTTTAAAGATAAAAAAAGAGAAACTTTACGTTTATCAAAAAGTGAGTTATTACTCAGTAAAGGGAAACTTTAAGTGTGTCAAAAAGCAAGTTATTACTCAGTGAAGAGAAACTTTAAGTGTGTCAAAAAGTGAGTTATTACTCTGTAAAGAGAAGCTTTTAAGTGTGTCAAAAAGTGAGTTATTACTCAGTAAAGGGAAACTTTAAGTGTGTCAAAAAGCAAGTTATTACTCAGTGAAGAGAAACTTTAAGTGTGTCAAAAAGTGAGTTATTACTCTGTAAAGAGAAGCTTTTAAGTGTGTCAAAAAGTGAGTTATTACTCAGTAAAGTGAAACTTTTAAGTGTGTCAAAAAGTGAGTTATTACTCAGTAAAGGGAAACTTTAAGTGTGTCAAAAAGTGAGTTATTACTCAGTAAAGAGAAACTTTAAGTGTGTCAAAAAGTGAGTTATTACTCAGTAAAGGGAAACTTTAAGTGTGTCAAAAAGCGAGTTATTACTCAGTAAAGAGAAACTTTAAGTGTGTAAAAAAGCAAGTTATTACTCAGTAAAGAGAAACTTTAAGTGTGTCAAAAAGCGAGTTATTACTCAGTGAAGAGAAGCTTTTAAGTGTGTCAAAAAGCAAGTTATTACTCAGTGAAGAGAAACTTTTAAGTGTGTCAAAAAGTGAGTTATTACTCAGTGAAGAGAAACTTTTAAGTGTGTTAAAAAGTAAGTTATTACTCAGTAAAGAGAAACTTTAAGTGTGTCAAAAAGCGAGTTATTACTCAGTAAAGAGAAACTTTAAGTGTGTCAAAAAGCGAGTTATTACTCAGTAAAGAGAAACTTTAAGTGTGTCAAAAAGCGAGTTATTACTCAGTAAAGAGAAGCTTTTAAGTGTGTCAAAAAGTGAGTTATTACTCAGTAAAGAGAAACTTTAAGTGTGTCAAAAAGCGAGTTATTACTCAGTGAAGAGAAACTTTAAGTGTGTCAAAATGCGAGTTATTACTCAGTAAAGAGAAGCTTTTAAGTGTGTCAAAAAGCGAGTTATTACTCAGTAAAGAGAAGCTTTTAAGTGTGTCAAAAAGCAAGTTATTACTCAGTGAAGAGAAACTTTTAAGTGTGTCAAAAAGTGAGTTATTACTCAGTAAAGAGAAGCTTTTAAGTGTGTCAAAAAGCGAGTTATTACTCAGTAAAGAGAAACTTAAGTGTGTTAAAAAGTAAGTTATTACTCAGTAAAGAGAAACTTTAAGTGTGTCAAAAAGCGAGTTATTACTCAGTAAAGAGAAACTTTAAGTGTGTCAAAAAGCGAGTTATTACTCAGTAAAGAGAAACTTTAAGTGTGTCAAAAAGCGAGTTATTACTCAGTAAAGAGAAGCTTTTAAGTGTGTCAAAATGCGAGTTATTACTCAGTAAAGAGAAGCTTTTAAGTGTGTCAAAAAGCGAGTTATTACTCAGTAAAGAGAAGCTTTTAAGTGTGTCAAAAAGCAAGTTATTACTCAGTGAAGAGAAACTTTTAAGTGTGTCAAAAAGTGAGTTATTACTCAGTGAAGAGAAGCTTTTAAGTGTGTCAAAAAGCGAGTTATTACTCAGTAAAGAGAAACTTAAGTGTGTTAAAAAGTAAGTTATTACTCAGTAAAGAGAAACTTTAAGTGTGTCAAAAAGCGAGTTATTACTCAGTAAAGAGAAACTTTAAGTGTGTCAAAAAGCGAGTTATTACTCAGTAAAGAGAAACTTTAAGTGTGTCAAAAAGCGAGTTATTACTCAGTAAAGAGAAGCTTTTAAGTGTGTCAAAAAGTGAGTTATTACTCAGTAAAGAGAAACTTTAAGTGTGTCAAAAAGCGAGTTATTTCTCAGTAAAGAGAAACTTTAAGTGTGTCAAAAAGCGAGTTATTACTCAGTGAAGAGAAACTTTAAGTGTGTCAAAATGCGAGTTATTACTCAGTAAAGAGAAGCTTTTAAGTGTGTCAAAAAGCGAGTTATTACTCAGTAAAGAGAAGCTTTTAAGTGTGTCAAAAAGCAAGTTATTACTCAGTGAAGAGAAACTTTTAAGTGTGTCAAAAAGTGAGTTATTACTCAGTAAAGAGAAGCTTTTAAGTGTGTCAAAAAGCGAGTTATTACTCAGTAAAGAGAAACTTAAGTGTGTTAAAAAGTAAGTTATTACTCAGTAAAGAGAAACTTTAAGTGTGTCAAAAAGCGAGTTATTACTCAGTAAAGAGAAACTTTAAGTGTGTCAAAAAGCGAGTTATTACTCAGTAAAGAGAAACTTTAAGTGTGTCAAAAAGCGAGTTATTACTCAGTAAAGAGAAGCTTTTAAGTGTGTCAAAAAGTGAGTTATTACTCAGTAAAGAGAAACTTTAAGTGTGTCAAAAAGTGAGTTATTACTCAGTAAAGAGAAACTTTTAAGTGTGTCAAAAAGTGAGTTATTACTCAGTAAAGGGAAACTTTAAGTGTGTCAAAAAGTGAGTTATTACTCAGTAAAGAGAAACTTTAAGTGTGTCAAAAAGTGAGTTATTACTCAGTAAAGGGAAACTTTAAGTGTGTCAAAAAGCGAGTTATTACTCAGTAAAGAGAAACTTTAAGTGTGTAAAAAAGCAAGTTATTACTCAGTAAAGAGAAACTTTAAGTGTGTCAAAAAGCGAGTTATTACTCAGTAAAGAGAAACTTTAAGTGTGTCAAAAAGCGAGTTATTACTCAGTAAAGAGAAACTTTAAGTGTGTCAAAAAGCGAGTTATTACTCAGTGAAGAGAAACTTTATGTGTGTCAAAATGCGAGTTATTACTCAGTAAAGAGAAGCTTTTAAGTGTGTCAAAAAGCGAGTTATTACTCAGTAAAGAGAAGCTTTTAAGTGTGTCAAAAAGCGAGTTATTACTCAGTGAAGAGAAACTTTAAGTGTGTCAAAAAGCGAGTTATTACTCAGTAAAGGGAAACTTTAAGTGTGTCAAAAAGCGAAGTTATTACTCAGTAAAGAGAAACTTTAAGTGTGTCAAAAAGCGAGTTATTACTCAGTAAAGAGAAACTTTAAGTGTGTCAAAAAGCGAGTTATTACTCAGTAAAGGAAACTTTAAGTGTGTAAAAAAGCGAGTTATTACTCGGTAATATCAATTTAATTATGAGATTTGTTTCTTAATGAATAAACATTTAGTTCCTGTTTTTTGTTGAGGTAATTGTGTTCTTAAGAGCTACTTGTTTGTCACCAGTTGTTCATGTTTATTGAGATAAACAGCTTCTCTGCAAACATAAAGGTGACAGTCAGAACAAATGTTACAGGAGCTGACGATGTACAGATGGTGGATTATTACGTATATGGGAACTAGTTCCTGAATTATGCAGGTGTTGAACACATACAGTGATCAGTAATAAGTGAGTAGATACAGGAAGATCCAGTGATATGAAAATAAACATGGACAGAGAAGATATTATGAGTTTTGAAACAATACACACATTTTTGTATTATTTGTAGAGCTAAGTGATTAACTCAGTTAATTAATATATTAGATTACGTATCAATTACACAAACATGATTAGTTCACTGACATTACACTTAAATTAATTAATGAAAGTTATCGACTGATTTACAATAAGGTTTCTGATTTTTGCAAGTCTTCAAACAATAAAAGTAACTCCATTGTTTTCATGTTGTTCAGTTGAATTCATTAGTTTTATGACTCATGAAAATGATGAAGTGATTGGAATCGGTGTTACTGGTTATTTCTCATGTGAGAACAATCAATTAATAAACTCTATGATTAATTTACCATGAAATTCTATTAATTGTTCAGCTCTAATTATTTATTACACTTTCCTATGATGGGAGTAAGTGTATTCTAGACAAGTGCAGATATGTATAGGAAACAATAGGCACAGAGACAAGTGAAAGTAATATGTGAGGGTATTAGTAGGTTGTTTCAACTCTGTCCTACTACAGAGCATGTCATAACTCATGTTTTGTGTTCTTCATAGTTTTATGTAGCACTATTACTTTGTATAACAGTGCTAGAAAGAAACTTTGCTCCTTGTGAATGAATAACATTTTACATAGAAATGTATTTGTTTAGAAATAAAGTGTCCATAATTTCAGTTTTTGGAGAGAAAATTTAAAATATCTTACGTGTAAAGTCTGATTATGATGTACCCTAGGAGAGGAAACTTTGTTTCTCTACTACAGTAAATATAAAACCAATATTTTCCATTAAGACATTATTTGAGTCATTGAATACCAAGTGCATACATAGTTAATGTTGCGCAAAAGTAGATAACATTTTAACTTGAACATTACATATAGCATTTGGTGTGTACTTACGTCTACTAACACCAGTGTGTTTGTGTACTTATGTCTACTAACACCAGTGTGTTTGTGTACTTACGTCTACTAACGCCAGTGTGTTTGTGTTCTTACGTCTACTAACACCAGTGTGTTTGTGTTCTTACGTCTACTAACACCAGTGTGTTTGTGTACTTACGTCTACTAACACCAGTGTGTTTGTGTACTTACGTCTACTAACACCAGTGTGTTTGTGTACTTACGTCTACTAACACTAGTGTGTTTATGTACTTATGTCTACTAACACCAGTGTGTTTATGAAAGAGAAATATCTTGAATTTAGTTACTGAACCAAAACATGGTAACAGCATGGTAAAGCTACCACCTGGATCAACTTTTATCTCCACTATGGTTGCAACATCTGGCAGGTTCAAGTAACGGTGTAAGTGTCAAGCAGGACCCACACATTGACTGTTTCTGAACGTATCATTTTTATCTGAGGTTTTTTTTGTTAGTATTATTCACACATTAACTTTGCTGCACTTCTCTAATATTATCAAAACTGTTTTTCACCAACCATATTCATGTAAGACTCATAGTTTACAGGTAGAATGATTTAAAGCCATTTTCTCAGACCATTTGTTAATAATATGTTTAAACAATTTCTGGGGAGAGTGAAAACATGAAAAGTTTCAGAACTGAAATGTTTGAGGTTCAGACAGATTGAGACTTCTGAAGAGTTTTTCAGATGTTGTTTCATTAAACACTAATTTTACTGTTTTGTTAGAGATGTTTAAATATTTGTCTAACGTGAAAAATCAAAATGCTGGTCTAAATATCCAGACAAAACAAATAATATTTTTTACAAAAGGCTGGTCTAAATATCCAGACAAAACAAATAATATTTTTACAAAAGGCTGGTCTAAATATCCAGGCAAAACAAATAATATTTTTACAAAAGGCTGGTCTAAATATCCAGACAAAAACAAATAATATTTTTACAAAAGGCTGGTCTAAATATCCAGGCAAAAACAAATAATATTTTTACAAAATGCTGGTCTAAATATCCAGACAAAAACAAATAATATTTTTACAAAAGGGTGGTCTAAATATCCAGACAAAAACAAATAATATTTTTACAAAAGGCTGGTCTAAACGTTTAATATCCAGACAAAAACAAATAATATTTTTACCACTTAGTTATGTGATATAAAAAGACGTACATTGAGTCAGAAAGTATGCCATTTCTTATCATACAGAGGAGCACAACTAGAAGTAGGTTACTAGTGAATGGGAACGGTCCTATCTGTGGAACAAAAGAACACATCAGAACTGATCTAGACTCGTAAAAGAACATCAACAACTTGCATGCAGAAAATAAAAACAATTACTTTAATTCAGTCAGTCAAATCTCCACAAAGCACCTGTAGCGACAGGGAGAATTTGATTACGACTAAAGATAGCTGTTAAGCACTTTGTGATTACATGTGATGTGCACTTTTAATGATTTTCTTGATACAACACTTTAACGGGTCATCATTCTTTTCATTTTGCTGACTTGATGTTCTTTTGTTTTATATTTTGGACACTTCAGTTTATTGGAAAAATGATAACAATTTTATTGTTATGTCCAATACTTTTTACAGTGGTCATCTACAGATTATCTCTATGGGTTATCTGATTTATGAAGTCAGTATTTTAAACCAAAATGTTTATTTAGAGAAGCTTAAGGAGTGTATTTTAATTGGACTTTTTGTCTTCCTATGTTAAGTTATTAACACAGTTGATGTGCTGTTCAAAATGTTGGAGAAGAGAGGTAATGTAATTAAGAGAGATTTGAACATTATCCTGTGAGGACATTTCATATTATATGTGTCCACCAGATGTTTTCTTCCATTCATCTGTACTTTACTTGATTTTTGTAAAATGTGTACTATCAGGAAGCTGTTATGTTTATGAGGTGTGATTAGAAGAAGGACTTTGGTTAGCATTGTGAACGATGTAATAACTTGAGAAGTGAGACGTTAGTGTCTGTCAAAACTGTACACTAATGTAGTTGTTCTGTTATTGTTTCTAGACACCTGGTCAAGGTGACATAAATGTATTATTCTAGGACAATAAAGTACTTGAAAGAGAAGTTTCAAGTTCCTTTCTTATCAAACATGATAATAACTTCATATAACTTTTGTTTAACTAATTAATGACAGGTGGCTGATTCAGGTAGATTAAAGAAACCACTTGTTAAATCTTTCTGTTTTCAAGGAAAAAAAGGTGTTTATAAGAACAATACAAATTTAGATCATGTATATAGATCATGTACATAGATCATGTATATAGATCTGATATTGAAGATGAAATCTCCATATGTACAAATAAGTGGTGGGCACTGAACATGTTTGTTTATTTATATGCAAAAACGGCTCGTTTGGGTTGAGAAAATATTTTACATAGAAGAGCGAACAACGTTTCGACCTTCTTCGGTCATTGTCAGGTTCACAAAGAACGATGACCGAAGAAGGTCAAACGCCGTCAGCTTCTTCTATGTAAAATATTTTCTCAACCCAAACGAGCCGTTTTTTGCATATAAATTTCTCAACAAGTGGGTTTCTCGACATCACTGATGTTTGTTTATTGTTTTAACACTTACATTTACAGATAACTAAAGTGTTTTTATTTCTTTGGAAAGTTATAAATTTATTTTAGTAGAGTTACTATATTAAACATAAGTTTCTAACTGTATTAAGTTAAGTTATGATTGTATACAGGTGTATGCCAGTAAGTTGTGATTGTATACAGGTGTGTGTCAGTAAGTTGTGAATGTATACAGGTGTGTGTCGGTAAGTTGTGATTGTATACAGGTGTGTGTCGGTAAGTTGTGATTGTATACAGGTGTGTGTCGGTAAGTTGTGATTGTATACAGGTGTGTGTCGGTAAGTTGTGATTGTATACAGGTGTGTGTCGGTAAGTTGTGATTGTATACAGGTGTGTGTCGGTAAGTTGTGATTGTGTACAGGTGTGTGTCGGTAAGTTGTGATTGTGTACAGGTGTGTGTCAGTGAGTTATGATTGTATACAGGTGTGTGTCAGTAAGTTGTGATTGTGTACAGGTGTGTGCCGGTAAGTTGTGATTGTATACAGGTGTGTGTCAGTAAGTTGTGATTGTATACAGGTGTGTGTCAGTAAGTTGTGATTGTATACAGGTGTGTGTCAGTAAGTTGTGATTGTATACAGGTGTGTGCCCGGTAAGATTGTGATTGTATACAGGTGTGTGCCGGTAAGTTGTGATTGTATACAGGTGTGTGTCAGTAAGTTGTGATTGTATACAGGTGTGTGTCAGTGAGTTATGATTGTATACAGGTGTGTGTCAGTAAGTTGTGATTGTGTACAGGTGTGTGCCGGTAAGTTGTGATTGTATACAGGTGTGTGTCGGTAAGTTGTGATTGTATACAGGTGTGTGTCGGTAAGTTGTGATTGTATACAGGTGTGTGTCGGTAAGTTGTGATTGTATACAGGTGTGTGTCAGTAAGTTGTGATTGTATACAGGTGTGTGTCGGTAACTTGTGGTTGTATACAGGTGTGTGTCGGTAAGTTGTGATTGTGTATAGTTGCAAGTCAGCGAGCTAAATGATTGAATTTTCAACTAGTTAACAGTAAAACCAAACTGATACTTGAGCTGACCTTTGGGTAAACAATGAAAGAAAAATTAGTAAGGTTGATTCCTAGTATGAATAACATTCTTATGATTACTTGTCATAATGTTACAAACTGTTTCCCAATGTTCAAATTTTCCAGGTAAAAATGGATCCATTCCAGAAAGTTTACATAGAGTTCAGGAGCTTACTGGAAAGTCACTAACCTTTTATAAGATGGATTTGTTGGACAAGGAAAGTCTGGAAAGTATCTTTTCCAAGGTATAATTGATTTGTACACACAATTATATTTGTAAGTGATTTTCAAAAGAACTTGTTTCAACTGCTGTTATTAATGTTTTTATTTAATTGAGGTCCTACTAAGAGAATTTTTATAGCTAGTAATGATAGGGAAATAATATATTTATATTTACTGTTCCTTTGTTTTTAATATTTATTGTGGGTATATAACATGTTTTGATAAAAACTTTATGTATATATTTATATATATTTGTTAGAAGATTTTCTGAGGAAATTGTGGTGAAAAGTAAGGGTGCTAGTTATTATGAAGTTCCTAAATAGCTCTATAATTGAAGGGGATTTTGTTTTATACAAATACTAAACATTGTCTCATGCTAAGAAAACAGTCATGTGATAAAGGCAGTTAAGTTGCAAGTCGTGTTCGCAGTCAACATTCAAAACAAATGGGTTTATGTATATGTATTTGTAGCAAGTTTATAACTTGTGTATAACAAGTAGTGATTTTTATAATCTTTTTTTAATAGCACAAATTCGAATGTGTTATACATTTTGCTGCTTTGAAGAGTGTGGGGGAGTCCTGTCAGATTCCCCTGGATTACTACCGTAACAACATTGGGGGGACCATTAATCTCGTTGAGGTGAGTTTCATTGTCCATTATTATATCAACTATTTCACTCCTTGCATAGAGGACGTACTCCACTATCCATTACTGTATCAACTATTTCACCCCTTACATAGAGGACATACACCACTGTCCATTATTATATTGCCTACTTCACTCCTTACATAGAGGACATACACCACTATCTATTATTATATCAACTGTTTCACTCCTTACAGGGAGGACACACACCACTATCTACTATTATATCAACTATTTCACCCCTTACATAGAGGACATACACCACTGTCCATTATTATATTGCCTACTTCACTCCTTACATAGAGGACATACACCACTATCTATTATTATATCAACTGTTTCACTCCTTACAGGGAGGACATACACCACTGTCCATTATTATATCAACTTTTTCACTCCTTACTTAGAGGACGTACACCACTATACATTATTATATCAACTGTTTCACTCCTTACATAGAGGACGTACACCACTGTCCATTATTATATCAACTATTTCACTCTTTACACAGAGGAGATAACCACTATCCATTATTATATTTTCTACTTCCTTACAGGGAGGACATAACCACTGTCCATTATTATATTAACTGTTTCACTCCTTACATAGAGGACATAACCACTGTCCATTATTATATCAACTGTTTCACTCTTCACAGAGAGGACGTACATCACTATCCATTATTATATTAACTATTTCACTCCTTACTTAGAGGACGTACACCACTATACATTATTATATCAACTGTTTCACTCCTCACAGGGAGGACGTACATCACTATCCATTATTATATTAACTGTTTCACTCCTTACTTAGAGGACGTACACCACTATACATTATTATGTCAACTGTTTCACTCCTCACAGGGAGGACATACACCACTATCCATTATTACATCAGGTAGTTAGTATCTGTACTTTTTCTTGGGATTTGTTGTTCAGCTAATAAATTATTTTTCAATTATCCATTACATGTCAGTATACTTCATTTAGAAAACCAAATACAGTAAAATGCATGTGCATATAACAACAATTTTCAAAACATATGTATTTCAACATCAAATGTGTAATATTTCTTTTATCTGACCACTCCTAGATATGTCTGTTTTTGGATTAAAATATTTAATTTCTCTGCTGATAACAAGTACTACTTTTTTAAAGGTAATGAAAGAGTTTGGTGTGAAGAACATTGTTTTCTCCAGTTCTGCTACTGTGTATGGTGCTCCTCAGTACCTTCCACTTGATGAAAAGCATCCAGTGGGAACTAGTTGTAAATGAAACCCGCACGGCAGAACTAAATACTTCATTGAAGAGATACTGAAAGATGTTGCTAGTGCTGAAAAGGTAAGTTTTGATCAAATTATTAGTTTTAAAATAATCAATTTTATTTATTTTTATTTTTCCAGGAAAAGAACTGAACTGAATATTTCAAAGATATATTTGTTACATGTGTGTGTGTGTGTGGTTTATATTGAACAACAGTTGTGAACAAGCTGGTTTCATTTATTCTTTTCAGTGTTAAAGTTATTTTCTAAGGATAATTTTCTCCAAATTTAAGTATGAAAATTGGTTTTGATGTAAACTTTAACAAAGGTCACAAAAAATTCTAGATATAAGAATGACAGACAAAAAAAATCAAAGTATGTTTTTTTATTACCAATATTTCTTTTAATACCATTTGGCTAAAGGAATTTGTATACTCATATTGTTTGGCTGTGGGTGGTGAGCAAATTGAGGGAAGACTAAGTATAAAATGTAAGCACTTTTTTCGTGGTGGGTTGTTGGGAGGGGCTGTAGGCATGACTCTGAATGAACGGGGGAGAGGAGTGCTTATACTAAGTGAGTTTCGAAACCCCCAATATTTTATACAGCAAGTAAAGTGTACTTTTTTTACATTTAAACTGGAACCTTAAACAGGGGATGCAAAATTGTTAAAGGTTTGAGAATAGGTTTCTACTTCTTAGAAATCATTAATATTATTAAAAGTTTTCCATTTTGAGCAACATTTCAACATAACTGTTTTAGTAACATGGCACAGAAACAACTGACTAGTTCACAACATTTAGGCTTAGGTAATCTATAAAACATTTTCTTTCTTAAATTTTTGAAGCTTTCTGTTTTGTACTAAACTACTATACTTGATTATAAAGTCACATTTTTTTTGTAAGAGAGGTTTTGATTTCTTTAAGGTAAGTGTTCACAGCTAACCTTGTAGTGGGAAGCCTCGGATACCGTGAAGAAAGTTTTCTTCGTGAAATGGATCAAGGCATTACATGAAGAGTTAATCAGTTATTCTCTTTTAATTTGCAGTATTCTGATTGTATGTCTTCATCAGATTGTGTTGGTAAATGAAAAACTGGACACAACGAAAAAATTAGGCCAACAGTTAGTTTTACACTTAGGCTTCACTTATTACTAACTTTTCTTGCGCCTAAACTTATTTCTTTGGATTCACTGTGTAAACTACCATTTTTACCAAATGTGTATAAAATTGTCTGTATCCATGAAATCTTCAAGTATTTCATTTCATAATAAAGTAATTTATTATTTGTGGAATTTGTACCTTAGAATGATCTCAGATTCTTTAGTCATGCAAATGTTACTGAATATGTCTTCTAATACAGTTAACTAAAATACACTGTGCAATTTTAGGGTTGGAAGGTTATTCTTCTGAGATACTTTAACCCTGTTGGTGCCCACGAGTCGGGTAAGATTGGGGAAGATCCTCAAGGAATTCCCAACAACCTGATGCCGTATATTTCCCAGGTGGCTGTCAAACGACGTCCTGAGCTCCAAGTGTTTGGAAATGATTTCAATACGCCTGATGGCACAGGTAAAAGCTGAAAATTTCTGTTTTCTGTTAACCTAGAAGTATGAATTTAAGAAAAGTCACTGTCAACAGGAAACCTTTCACAAGGTTAGCTATGAGGTTCAAATAACTTCCAACATGAAACCCTGTCACAAGGCTAGTATTTCTGTTTATCAAGGACGTGATATACCCTTCTGTTGTTAAGGATGTGATATACCCTTCTGTTGGTCAAGGATGTGATATACCCTTCTGTTGGTCAAGGATGTGATACACCCTTCTGTTGGTCAAGGATGTGATACACCCTTCTGTTGGTCAAGGATGTGATATACCTTTCTGTTGGTCAAGGATGTGATATACCTTTCTGTTGGTCAAGGATGTGATACACCCTTCTGTTGGTCAAGGATGTGATACACCCTTCTGTTGGTCAAGGATGTGATACACCCTTCTGTTGGAGGATGTGATACACCCTTCTGTTGGTCAAGGACGTGATACACCCTTCTGTTGGTCAAGGACGTGATACACCCTTCTGTTGGTCAAGGACGTGATACACCCTTCTGTTGGTCAAGGATGATGGTCTGATGATGATTACAACATAAGGTGGTACAGTACACTTTAATATGAGTAGAAGTGAGAGATTTTTCTTAAAATTTGAGGTGTAAGCAAAAATGTTTATGGCAGTGGAAGAAGATAATAACTATTGTGCTGAAAAGGTTCTGTTTAAAGGATATCTCTTCGTTTTGTGAGCCTGAAAAGGTTCTGTTTAAAGGATACCTCTTTGTTTTGTGAGCCTGAAAAGGTTCTGTTTAAAGGATATCTCTTTGTTTTGTGAGGTTTTACTCGTGCAGCATTCCAGGGCTCAGTGATGGTCTTGTTTTGTTCAAGATTCGAGTTGTCTATTTTATTGAGTATCTCTTACTTTATAGATTGTTATTTTGTAGTTTCTGTGAGTTTTGTCTTTATAGAGAACATACATCACTATCCATTATTATATCACCTGTTTTCTAATTGTTTTGTCTAACATGACAACAACCTGTTGCCACCATCATCAGAGATTGGCTCTTCACCTTCCTTTTGTTTTTACCTTGAGGTCATCACCAGAATTCGACTTGCCAAACCTGTTAATGAATCAGTTAAGATTGTAGAATAGTACTGGGAATTTTTTTGTTTATCTTTCATATCAGGTGCACTGAGTCTCTACTCTCTTGTTAGTCCTGCAGAGCTGTAACAGCTCCTTCTAGTGGTGGTCACAAGTACTACTTAGTCTCTATATATGTACTTAAGTTTCCCAAGCTAGTTCAAGGCAATACAAATAAAGAAAATAACATTATTCAAACATTTTGAAAGAACATTTAATGATAATTCCTTTGTAAGTAAACTTAATTTAGAAAATAAATATATTTGAGGGCTTACAGATTGTGAGTCATCATTATTATTATTAGTATTCTTTGACAGGGACCTTATGTGGACACTTAAACGTTAAGGTTAAATTATGTGACTCGTTGCATCTTTCTAGTCTCTTGAATATTTATCAACAAATAGTAAAATATTATTTTTAGTACAAAACACATGAATTTGTTAGTGTATTGTCTAACAAGATATGAGTGTTGGCCTTAAAAGATAATACGCCTGTTCATGACCACGTGTTTTTAACTAATACCTGATGTATTAATGTTTCTTACAGGAGTAGTGAATAATGTAATTGGCATTTCAAACAAAACCTATGATAATGATGGATAATTTATAGTCTGTAATGCAGTAACAGTTCCTACAGGAGTAATGGATGATATACATAATATACAATGTTTATTATTGTAAGGTTATTATATAACATATGATATAACATACCAACTTTTACAGTTGTAAGCTGTATTAATACTGTTGTTTTACAGCTGTAGGCTGCATTAAAACTGTTGTTTTACAGCTGTAAGCTGTATTAATACTGTTGTTTTACAGCTGTAGGCTGTATTAATACTGTTGTTTTACAGCTGTAGGCTGCATTAATACTGTTGTTTTACAGCTGTAAGCTGCATTAATACTGTTGTTTTACAGTTGTAAGATATATTAATACTGTTGTTTTACAGTTGTAAGCTGCATTAATACTGTTGTTTTACAGCTGTAAGCTGCATTAATACTGTTGTTTTACAGCTGTAAGCTGCATTAATACTGTTGTTTTACAGCTGTAAGCTGCATTAATACTGTTGTTTTACAGCTGTAAGCTGCATTAATACTGTTGTTTTACAGCTGTAAGCTGCATTAATACTGTTGTTTTACAGCTGTAAGCTGTATTAATACTGTTGTTTTACAGCTGTAAGCTGCATTAATACTGTTGTTTTACAGCTGTAAGCTGTATTAATACTGTTGTTTTACAGCTGTAAGCTGCATTAATACTGTTGTTTTACAGCCGTGCTGCATTAATACTGTTGTTTTACAGCCGTGCTCGCATTAATACTGTTGTTTTACAGCTGTAAGCTGCATTAATACTGTTGTTTTACAGCCGTGTCGCATTAATACTGTTGTTTTACAGCTGTGCTGCATTAATACTGTTGTTTTACAGCTGTAAGCTGCATTAATACTGTTGTTTTACAGCTGTAAGCTGCATTAATACTGTTGTTTTACAGCTGTAGGCTGCATTAATACTGTTGTTTTACAGCTGTAGACTGCATTAATACTGTTGTTTTACAGCTGTAGGCTGCATTAATACTGTTGTTTTACAGCTGTAAGCTGCATTAATACTGTTGTTTTACAGCTGTAAGCTGCATTAATACTGTTGTTTTACAGCTGTAAGCTGCATTAATACTGTTGTTTTACAGCTGTAAGCTGCATTAATACTGTTGTTTTACAGCTGTAAGCTATATTAATACTGTTGTTTTACAGTTGTAAGCTATATTAATACTGTTGTTTTACAGCTGTAAGCTGCATTAATACTGTTGTTTTACAGCTGTAAGCTGCATTAATACTGTTGTTTTACAGGGGTGAGAGATTACATACACGTAATGGACCTTGCAGAAGGTCATGTGGCTGTTCTTAAAAATCTTGATGCAATGAAAACCTGTTTGGTAAGTTTGAAACATCTTATGAGACATTAAGTACTGGAAGGATATCACGTAATAACGTTTTTTCGTAAATTCTCTTCAAAACGTTTACTTATGAAACATGTTTATAACCTTAAAAGTTGTACTGTTTCTGTTGTCCTACACCACATTTTGATCAAGTGATATCATTAATGTTATTGAACTTTTGGTCCTCAATCTTCAATATTTGATTACATAAAATGTTTTTAACAACTAGACTTACCTACTTGCTAATTTTGGTTCTAAACATATTGATGTTTCCCACAACTTTCACGAAGGAATGAGTAATATGGAAGAGTTATTATAAAATAATGTTCTACGATAAGTAACAGTACCAAGAAAATGCCTTGTAAGAGAATGTAATTAATACAAGCAACAAGTATGCCCAGCTGATAGCTCCCATGCATATATTGCCAAGTGTGTAACACTCTATTAATATCTGTCGTGATACGTTGCATTTTCGTTGTATGTAGTTGATAAAATCTAATTTTTATGCTACAGAAATAGGTCAGAGTGTTTCTTTATCAATTTTGTGTATAGTCTTGTTTATAAGAATTCATAGAAGACAAGCTAGAAGGGGTATGGTTATTTTTATTACCAGTTAAACTTCATGTTTGCATGTTGACATTACCTATGGGTTTCATTTTTATTGATTTCAAACTATATTTGTTTTTTGTTTTGTTTTTTCACTTACGTTTACATAAAATTACCCTTTGTCATTAGTAATTATTTTCCTTAGTTTTTCCCAACAATTTTAGATTGAGAACCTTGTCTACTTGTTTATTTATGTTTTGGTTGATATCACTGTAAGGAGTAACACTATTAAAGTATCTGAATATAGCTGAGAAAAGTGAGATTTAATCAAGAAATTATATTGAAATGAGTAAGAAAATCTTCTGTGGCTTCTCTAATTGTATTGTGATAACACAGTAGAGGAGAATAATTCATCTTCTCATTTTCTGAATTATTATAACAGTGTTAACTAGTAATACTTGGTGGTACTTTATAGTCTGAAACTTTCATTTTTGTTAGATATACATAACTGTTCATTTTAAGTTTAATAGAAGAGCATTAATTAGTTTATATTTATCAGTGTTAAAGTAAGTTGTATTTAGAAGCATTAGTTATGGCAAGTTTGGTCATGTAACTGTTAATAAATCATTTGTTGTGAAATTCAACCTTTTGTATATTGTTATATCCTAGTATCTTGTAGTTTGCAGAAAGTTCTAGGCCTTAGTTAAGTTAGTGAAAGTAAGAAAAAGTGAGTGAGAGATTTATATTGTGTTTGTAAGTTTATCCATAAAGTGAGTATAGTGGCAACTTTCGATGTGTAATAATCATAGATTATATTGTAGTAACAGAATAAAGGAAATTACTTCATTTTGTCAGTTGGGTTTGAAAGTAACTGAACTATTCTGCATGGACTTTGATGGAAAAAATAATTATTTATAGCTATGTATATAATTTTGGTACACTATTTGGTAACATAAGGGAATTTATCACCAATTGTATTGTGATAACACAATAGTGAAGAATAATTCATCTTGTCATTTGTATTCTGAAGTAACTGAACCAGACTGTGAGGAATTTGATGAAAAAGAGAAAATTATTTAAATTTCTAGATATAACTACAACAACTAATAGTGTAACACATTTTTTACATACATTTTACTTGCTTTGAATACATTCTTTTAAAACAAGTGGATTGTATGCTGTCCATTTCTTGTTGAAATTTATTGCCAACAAATTGGAGGTACCCACTATAAATAACATGTCACCTTTATCAAAGCTGTCAAGTTAAAAAATGGTAATTTGTGACTCAACTAGAAATGCTAATCTCTGACAAACTCAAGGTTTTGGTGTCGTAGTACTGTCACTAGAACAGTCTGTTCGATATTTTCTTTAAATGGGAGATAATAACCTAGTAGTTTGTAGTTGAGAAGTGTTAGACGTGCTTTATGTAAGTAAAAAGTGTCTTTATTAAGCAGATTCAATATTTTCTTTATTGAATTTTGTTCTCTTTATTTTCCTTTTGTTTTATACTTAAACTGTTAGTTTTACTTGTAAAATTCTTCTATTTTCCATGTCTTTTATCGTAATCTTCTTTACAAGTCTCTTTCATCATGATGACCTGAAGTTTATTTGTAAATATGCTGCTTCATAACTACAGTTATAAACCTCTCTGTAACCTAGGCTTACAACTTAGGAACAGGACATGGTTACACTGTCCTGCAGGTGATTAAAGCTTTCGAAGAGGCAGCAGGAGTCAAGATACCGTACACTGTAGTTGGAAGGAGAGTTGGAGATCTTGGCTCATTGTATGCCGATCCATCATTAGCTGAGAAAGAGCTAGACTGGAAAGCAAAGAGGTCTCTAGTTGAGATGTGTAAGTTTGTTAGTCTTATCTGTAACTGTGTGAGCCTTTTTGGCAATGTCTTGGAATCTCATACTTTATAAGTGTTCAGTAATCACTTGGAGCGAAGTTTGGGGTTCCAACCTGTGCTTGAACTGAGGGAGAGCAGAGGAGAATGCTGTCTCCATTATTAACATAAAGAAAGAAAAACATACCCTTGCTAATAGAAAGATAAAGTTATGACAGTCAACTGCCTTTTTATAAGAACGTGCACCTTTGAGTAGATTTCCAGAGTTGTTAACGTTTGTCGATTCGTTAAAGAATTACAAATTCTAATTTATCAAATGTAATACATCATATTCAGTTGAAATCTGATAAATCTTATCGACTTCAGATATATATTTGAAATCAGTGAAGAATGACACAAGTCTTATAAAACTGGACAATTCAAACATTGTCAGCGTCCCCTATATTTTGTTTTCTAAAGCTTTTGTTTATAATGATCAGTTACTCAAAAAATTAAAATTAAAATGATGATGAAACATCTCATTATTTTCATCAGCCTTAAACCTGTTCTGTTGACATGTAAGTGAAAAAACCAAACAGTGCATTACGTATTTTATGAGACAAATATAAAATCACATCACTTCTCAGTATAGTATTAATCAGAATATCGACTCACACTGAAGCAGTGAGGGTTTTTCTTTTTTGTATCACTGCAGCATTGTGCAAGTGTGAATAGAAAACGTCTAATGACTCACTTGGTGTAGTTCTAAAAACATATTAGACAGTTAAAGAATGGTTAGTGTGTATCTCACGACAGCTCGTATGGGTATTACCACTTTTACTAATAAAGTAGAGAACAACGTTTTGACCTAAGAACATTGTTTTCTGCTTTATTAGTAAGTATTAATACCCATACCAGCTGTCCTGAGATACATTTTTACATCAAATGGGTTTCTTGTCATCATGAAATAAAGGTTGAAATACTTTGATTCCCTGGTAGGTTTTTCAGACATTAAATTATGATTATTTGATTTGCGAGTGCAAGAAAACAACTTATCTGTACACGAGAGATCTTCGTGCACTCCAATATGTTTAATTTTTAAAATAATTAAATTTTGTCTTTAACACAGAGTGATTATAAGTCAGAACATGTTTTGTTACTTGAGACATTTAAGTGCAAACCCTTATTTGTTTATTCCTCAATTTGATTATGAATCAATATTTTATTTTTACTCTCAATGCTTGTCCTTCTCCAACTCCTGGATTAATTAATTAATTTTGGGCAGGTGCCGATACGTGGAGATGGCAGTCTCAGAATCCAATGGGTTTCCGAAGTGAAACTGCTGCTGTCCAGGATATCTAAAAACACCTGAATGTGCACTTTAGACGTGTGATTCCTTCACTATGTGCAATAAGAATATGTTTTTCTTTTGTTTCTTATGAGCATTTTTTTGTTCATAGATAATTGTTGCTTAATTTATTAATGATTTTTAATAAGTTAATTTTTCCTGTTTTTTTGTTGTTGAATAATGCATTATCATATAGGTTAATGTAGTCATTTTTGTTGGATTTTAGCCTAACATGCATCTAGTCTATTTATTATTTGACTTTAGTCCCTACAACAAATGTATTTATGTTTGATTTATTTTTAATTGTTACCAGTGATAATTATTATGTTGTTGTGGGCCATTGTGTCACTTCCATCTTCAGTTATTATGAATCAGAAATATTGAATGTGTGCTACAACAGAACTGACTGATTTGTCTAGAGAAATTTTCTCCATTTCTACACCCAACTTTAACCGAGCACACATGAATATGAATGATACAGTTTTAGGAAGTCAAGCCCTGTAATGATAACAACAACAAACAAAATCGGTTCTTGTTATAAGAAGTAAAATGGTAGCTAGTAGTTCCTACTGCAAGGTTGTAATAAATCTAAACTAATTATTCAAGGCTTTCATGAAATAAAACAAAATCAGGCCATATTCTGTGAAAAACATCTATAGGCTATGAACATACAAGCCATACTTGTGTAATATACAAAGTGAATTTCTTTTAAGATTTACTAAATAACATGTAGACATGTTTTTAAATATAATATACATATTTATATATATTTAATTTACTTAAAGGTAGCTGTAGTAAATTGTTTTTACGTACTTTTAATTTATTTTGAGATTATTTAATGGGGATTCTACAGATCTAGAGAGAGAGAGAGATATTAAGGTTTGTAAACTGAAGCTCAGTTGTAATTGTTTTTTTTTATTCTGAAATATATTATACGTGCAAGAAATAAGGAAAATAACTTGTTGGTTTTTGACTTTATTTTGTTACAACTTCAGATTTGAGGAACTAGTTTGTGTTTTTTGTAAAAGATACAGCATATTTCACACACGTTTAGTTGTTTTTAAATATACTTTGTAAAACTGTGGCAAGGTTTTTCATGTTCTGAATGACTGTGTAACTTAGGATTTATTTATTATAATTTTGTTTTGTCGATACTTAACATAATTAAGGTTTTGTGAATGAAAAAACGTAGTAGTAGTTTTCTTCTACTGTTTCCATTTTAAATTTCTAGATACAGTTCTGCTCTCTACTGGTGATTTGTATTTTATGGGCTAGTTTGAAGGTTAATAATTTGACAAAGCTATTCTTATATTTTGTTTCAAAAATTTATAGTATAATTTACATTACAGAGTGAAAATAATTTATGGCAGTAATATGTACTTAAATGACCAAAAACACAAGTTGGAAACTTATCTTTTAGAGTTACATTTTCTAAAAATGTAGCATGGTGGAATCCAAGAATTCATGGTTTGTGTTCTTTAGTCACAGAAATAAGCCATGTATTAAAAGGTGGTGGAAAACCCACTCTTGGATAAGAGTAGCCTAACAGTTGGCAATGGCTAATATCAATTAACTATCTTTTTCTAGTATGACTGTTCAAAATTAGGGATAGCTACCCCATGCATAACACAACACAAGAATGCTTTTGGGTTGTGCATTATGGAACATATGCTTTCTTTCTAATATCATAAAAAAATGTGATTTGTTCCAGGTAAATATTAAGATGTGCTAAAAATCATATTTTGTTCACAAGAGACCAATGTAATTACTAACTGTCACTGTCAAGTTATAATTAGGCCTAGCGAGTCTGATAAATAAGAAAAGAAACATGTGAAAGTTACAGTTAAAATCTATAAACATATTCTCCAAAAACACGAAGAATCCTACAAAGAATATTTTGATAAAACAGATATTGTAAGTCTAGAATTATTTGGTTCTGTAACATGCCTGTTTCATAGCACTACTTGCCATATTTACCTGATACTGCATTTCAAATTATTTTAATAGTTTCAGAATTAACATTATGCCTATGTAAGTACTCTGTAGTCTAATAATTAAAAATCATTTTTTAAAAAACTATCTTCTGATATTAACAGATAAATACTGATGGGTTTTTTTCTATTACATATGATAAATATTTTTCCTTTTAAAGCAATCTGAAGAGATGGAAAATAGTTATTTTACCAACCTTTTTAATGGTTGTTTTTTTCCTTTTGTAATTAAGATGTTTTTAAAAATATTCATACTTCCACAAATTTCACAGGGATGTTTTTTTAAAATTAATAATAGTTAAAAGTAGAACACTGGCCATGAAAACATCACTTATCGTGGAATGATCTACCCTAACTACCAGTGCATGATATGTTAATAGTTTAGAGACAGCTTGAATGGGTAACAAATGTAAAATGACTGCAGTCTTACTAAACTTAAGTTAGTAAATAGTTATCTTCATTATTCATTCAGGGTATCTCTAAACTTACTTGTCTCAGAGTTGTTTCTTCATTATCAAATAAACTACATATTAGCTGTAACTGTTGGCTGTTTATCAATGCTTAAAGATCAAAGTTGAAGGTGATAAGATGGTCAATATAGCTTCTTTAAGGTCTTCTCTAAATATCCGTGTTAACAACCAATCTGTTCTTTATCTCTTTTTAAACCATGAAGTTCTTTTTAATGGTTGATGCTTGGTAATATATATCAAGATACTTCAATGTTGAAGGGAGTCTAGAAATTGCTTCCTCGAATGTTTGTGTGCATAATCTTATATTTTTACTGAATATCTTGTTTGTTAAAAATTAGGAATTAATTCTAAAACTAAAATGAAACAGACCACATTAGAACCAATACTAGCAAGTGTGCTTTCACACTAAACACTTAGAATATTAATTATTTCTGATGTATTCAATAAAGTATTAAATCTATAGAAATGTACTTTTTCTATTCATCATTTTAAAATAAATATATACTTGTGTTATAAATTCTGAAGTAATTGGGCAAATAAACAGGATATGTGGAAAGTAACCATCTGTACCATAGGAGGTTAAAGTTCAGTTAACTTTTAGTGTCTTGAAATTAATAGTTATTTATTACTAAAATACAACCTGTTTTAAGTTTAATTTTTTAACACTACACAACTGTAATTTTATTCATTGAACACTGGGAATACTATTTATTGCTAATAGTTTTAAATTCTGCTCTATCAGCTGATGAATTTTATTGGATAAAACCTTTTATTATTTTCTCCTTCTGGTGAAAACTAAAACGTAAGTTTTATTATAAAGTCGACAGCCTGTGAAGCAGTCTTGTACTTACATGTCTTTATTCTACTGATGTGCATTAAAAATAAGTTTTTGAAAAATTTCAAGCTATGTTTTACTATATTTTAATTTATTTTAATATAAAATATATGTTTTCACCACAAGAGCCTGCAAAACACGTGTGGATGGTCGGAGATCATGTTATGTTTTTGTTTACACCAGTTGCTTTTATTATATAACCTCTTTAATGTTCCCTTACTGGGATTTGTGCAGTTTTTATGATAATTATAATGTGTGCCATTGTATTCTTGGGAATTTGAGAAACACTTGATTTGTGTGGAGATACTTTGTTTAAACACTCTCAAAGTTTGAACTTGAGATGTACATGTTGCTTTTTTTCATTTTTCTTGTATCATCAATGTTTTGTTTTAAACTAGTCTTTACAATGTAAGGTTGTAAACAGTGAAATGTGTTTTACTATTATTTACTATTATTACAAATGATTCCACAACTTTTAATAATTGTTGTAATCTTTGTTGCAAAGTGAAAACCTTTACACATACAACATACTTTGCAAGTTATTATCACTTAGGTGCCTGTAACCCATGGTGTTGAGAACAAACAGATTCACTTTTGCAGAACACTTAAGATAGCTATTGTTCACCTGTTGCCCTCAAGTTGTCGTATTTAGTTTCTTGCGGTGGTGTACAGTGTTACTTAACATTCAACAGGTATTTTGAAAGCCATTATTTAATGCTATGTTCAAATATCCATTATCCTGAAACAAGGCATGTTTTTAAAGTTCTAACATAGCTGTTTTGTTTTTCCTACAAAAAGTTTGTCTGTGAATTACATACAAGTTAAAAAAAGTACAAATTATAATAGACTTTAATGGTGTTTTACTGAAATCTTTTGTTTTTTATCATAGCAGAAATAAATTTATTGATGATTGATATTTTCGTTTTTTTCCTGCCTGTTGATTTATCTGCCCTTGTTAGGAGCTGGAATTATTTTTACTTCAGAACACAGCATTTGTATTTTGGGATAAAATGTTAAAAATATGCCCATTGAAATATTTCACAGAATAAATGCCTTAAATTTACAGACAATACAAAACAAAAACAGTTTTGATGTTTGACAAATCAGTTTATTAAAACAAACAATACTACTTTAAAAGCATATATTCTAGAATTTGTGGGAACATACGGTTCTAAAAGTACATGTTTCTTAAATTTGTTTCAAGATAAAATATTCTGGAAGTCTTTTCTGTCTATTGGGCCTTTACTTATTGTATGGTGATAGAAATGAATATTTCTTTAGTAAGATATTTTGACAAATTGCTTACGTCTGAATAACTAAAAAAGTTCTTACACGTAACGATAACCACATTTATCAATAATATGTAACATATGCGACAGAGACATCTTTCGAATTATAAATACATGTACAATTAATTCATGTATGTAGCTAATTCATAATAAACGTAGCCAATAACAACCCTTTAATTACTCGAACGTTATTCAAGTATTTTTATCTGTAATTATGTTATTCATGGTGACTTTGTTTATCCAAATATTAACAGGTTTAATTAGACTATATTAGGAATATCAAACCTTTTTTTTTCCCTTATCATAAACAGTAAAAGTTAAGTTGTTCAAATTTCTATGTACTTCAGTGTGAGGTTAAGAGGTAAAATCATAACGCACGACTCTAAATTTTACTTGGGAGATCACTTGATGCCACGAACCTCAGATTATATGTGTTATTGTGATATAAACTGTTATGGTGTCACTCGATTGTGGGGACACCCAATTTTTCACTGTGAGAATCTGGTAACCCCAAACTATATGCAACTTAAAAATTTATATGTTCCAACTGATATGTTAATAACAAAGACAAAAATATTTTCTGTCTAACTACTAGATTTTCTGCTTAATATTATTTGGGAGTGGTGTTAGAAAACAATGCGCTAGAAAAATACAAGTGCAGCATAAACAACCTCAGTGTAAACAGAGAAACATATGTTTAATGTTGCCTTCTTGGCAAAGTAAGGTGCTGTTTTTCTTGTACTTGCTTAAATTAATATTTTCAGTCACCTGTGAGAAAATCATTAAAAATAAAGTTAACATTAATAATAAGTTAATTAATCTGCAAGTTTAGGAGACAGAGTAAATTACATCATCCGATGTTACTACTTTATTTACCTCTTACGTAAGCCTAAAACTTGGGCGTAAATGTAACCCTCACACCAAATAAATAGTATTGTACGCCCCAATCCCTCCACTGATGATAAGAAGCAGGCTTAATAAAAGCCTATTTTAAAAGTGTTACGTCTAATACTGAAATAGCTTTGCCATCTCCAGTAAAACAAAGCTTTGTATTACGTATAATACACTAAATAGCACACCAATATGTAAATTGTCATAACATATTTTGGCGAACGTTTTTTTTCGACTGGCGTACTCGACTCTAACGTTGTTATTTGCAGTCTTCTTATGAATATAAAATTTGTATAAAGTTTAAAATGGAGCATATTAACTGAAATATTGCATATTTTTTATTCCTATGTTAACTTGATTATTATTTTTTCTTTGTTTGATTAATCGTAATGCATATTTTATTGCGTTTCAGTTAATACTGTGAAGTACTTCTACTAAAAAAATTGTCAGATATAATAGCATATTAATTACATATGGAAAGTGTCACGGGAATCCCATAATGCCCAAAGCAACAATATGCGTCTTTCGTGCTTTAAAATGTTATCATATTTTTAATTACTTAAGAAATACAAAATAAATAAAATCACAACTATTATTATAGCGTACATTAAGTGTTAAAACATTTGTCCAATTATACATGATTTTCGTAACTCATTAGCAAATTTAAAATTTTGTAAATGTATATGATAACAAAACTTAGCATGCTATCTTAATATTTTGTTTACAGCTAAGTTTTTACTTTGGGCTGGATTTAATAACTTAAAGATAAAACAACATAACTGAGTTTTAAAAAATCCAAAAGGCAATATGGTGTATAGGAAAACGTTTTTAATTAATGTGTACAGCTAGCAGCTTCAAATTTCAAAATAACGAAATTACTTGTAAATATAATAAAAAAGTTTTGTCTATCTAAACATCCAATAGGCAACTTTAAAACTGACACAATCATATTGGAATACCAGTTACACCTGGTGACCAAAATGTTTAATACACGCATCTACGTAATGTAAATATTTCTGGAATGTATTACACACATATTTGTATGTGTAATTATTAAATGCGCATGACTAGCACAAACTAATGTTTTTAAACAACAAATAGTAACTAAACAACCACATTATTATTATATTGTAATCGTAGCGAAGCAAAGGTAACACTGCGGTGTGAAATACTTACTGTACATTCATTAACCTGAATTATATAATGAGGAAAATTACAGGTTATATACATTAGTTGTTATGGTAACACTGTATGATGTTAAATAACACCGATCTACGGAATATTATACATTAACCACGGTCCTAACACTTTCAATGACAATTCATTATATGATGTTTCATTTTATATTAGGCTAAATAAGAAACTGATAAATAATTAAACGGAGCCAAATTATTATCGTGACCATAAACACCCAGTGCGTCAAGCAGTAAGACCAAGATAATTTTTTTTAATTACAACTTATTTTTACTATTACTGAAAATATTTAATAAAGTTCTTAACAGAGAAGAAATGTTGGTTATTACTAGTGAAGTACAAATTAAACTATAACGTACACTGAGAAATGCGATATCCAGTCTATTCAACTATATTTTAAAACAAATAACAAGTAGAAGCATGTCAGTACTTGTCATCTTGCTAATATTCATTGCTGTTGCGAAATCTCTATTTAATTCAAGCCTAACTGATATTTTCAAACTTATGTTTGTTAAACAAATATTTTTGTATAAAAACACTCCGAGTGTGATAAATTATAACAAGTTTTCTTCTTAAACGTATTGTCCGCTACAGCTTTTGTGTAGCCAAAATAGCTACTAATTTCACTCTTTTTATAACTATTTGTAATTCTTTCGTGTAGGTGTTCTGCATGCCCTCATCAACATTCTTGTTACCCGGATGTCGAAAGGCTCAAACGGGTAATGATCTCTTTACTTGGGTAAAGGATGCATACGGAAATTGCTATAAGCTTTTATTTTATCACTTTGGACCTGTGTTCACTTCGTGGGAGGGTGAACCCATCTTAATTAAGGGGTGAAATAAACTGGGATGAATTGGCGTTTTTCTCCCCCATGTATTTTATCTATTATAACGTGATGTATGCAGCATGGGATTGTGGTATATTACACTTGAACCTATTGCCTGATTTGAAAATACAATTTTTTACTTTGTTTTGACTCCTGGATTCTCATATGGAGTTTCTCTCCGGGTGAAGCAACAAGTTTGAACACAAACAATTTGTAATTCTGTCTGTGATTAGAAACTGCTTCAGTTTTTATTAAATCATTGAAAACAAAACTTTCTCCTCACAGTGAACGTTTAGAAAATGGTCCAATTTTTACTGAATGGTTGACAGCCTAATATTCACACTGTGTGTTTAGAAAATGACCAAATTTTATTAAATGTCTAAAAAGCCTAATACTCACAGTGAGTGCTTAGAAAATGGAAGGTTTTATTGAATAGTCGGAAACCTAATACTCGCATTGAGTGTTTAGAAAATAACCAAATTTTTATTGACTGGTTGAAAACCTAATCCTCAAAGCGATTGTTTAGAAACTGGTCAAAGTTTTATTGAATGGCTGATAAACCTAATACAGTGAATGTTTAGAAAGTGGACAAGTTTTGATTGAACAGCGGAAAAAACAATACTCAAAGCCAGGGGCGTAGATCCTGGAAGGATGGAGGGTATACATCCCTCCCTTCATTTTAGGTGGGGGGTATGGTGCATACTATCATTCCCCCTAGAGTTTGATCTGTTGAATTGTTTCATTGCATGACAGGCCTGCAAATTGTGTTTGTTCTTGTGATTCTCGTGTTTTTACCAATCAAATTACATAATTAGGCCTAGATGTAGGCTTTTCAGTAGCCGAAATGTACAGCTTTAATATAGGCGTGCTTCTAAGCTTTTCGACCTAAGCGTTAGTTCAAGTATCAGTCAGTAGGCCTAAGTATACATGCAAGTATCCTGGCAATAAGATTACTCTGTGACTGCATGTTTACAGCTTTCAGGTTTACATAATCAGGGATTACCAATTTGCAAATTGAACAGTCCACATAAGTGGTTGCAAAAATCATCCCCCCCATCGGGTGTAAAAATTCTACACCCCTGCTCAAAGCGAGTGTTAAGAAACTGGCCAAGATTTGTTGAATGGTTGAAAAACATATTCCTCTTGGTGAATGTTTAGAAAATGGCCAATATTTTATTGAATTATTGAAAGACATACTTCTCGCAGTACTTAGATTAAAGGAACACAATGTGAGTGTTTAGAAAACTGCACTTTTTTAGCGCAAAGTCAAGGATTGAGCTATCTACACTCTATTCACTGTAAGGAATCGAACTCCGATTTTAAACACTGAAAGTCAGTAAAACTTACCGTTGACCCACGGGAATCATGGCACTCTGTATTATAAATAATATACCTAATCTAATTGTTGACTTCAAAAGAATCTAAATACTCGATGAAATTCAACACACCCCGTAAGTTAGTTTCAGAACATCAGTTGAACGATAACTTGGATACGTAACTCAGCAAACGAATGCGATTTAAATTACAGCTGAGCTTTGTGCAGTAATTTATTACACATTCTCGTGTTTATTCCTTCAAGCTCTAATGTTTATAAACAAGAAAAAACAGCACACGAAGAATCCAGCAACATGAGTAACATTAAACGAGTTATTTTTTGTTTCAGTGAATGTCTTTAAAATATTTATTTTTGTACGAAAACCTTCGAAAATTGAACGCACTTTCGAATTTTATAGACGCAGCTAAAATTGTTTATATTTTCATTTCTTTTTTAAGCATAATAGTTGTTGAGAGATGTCACTTTTGCAAGAATGAACCGCACTAAAACAATTATAAAAAGCACAATTCGAATGGTTTGGTCAAAGTTGTAAGAAGCATCACGTAATGTTCTTTTAATATATATGTCAATTTCAGCCTTTTCCAAATTAATAAATGATTTTTTTAAATATAAATAATTTTCAAATACTGTGGCTTAGACGCTTGTTACCAGCCATAAACTTGGCACCAAACATCACACATCTACATACAATTACAGTCGCGTAACTTTTGATGGTGTTGAGCATCTGTCGTATTCATCAAAAGAAGATGCTTCCATTTCTTCTTTTACAGCGTGCATTACTGACTCAGGGGCATAGGCGTGATTGACAGTGTCGTACAACATAACGTTGGAGCTTCTTACTGTCATATCGGTAAGACTTGGGGCTGTTAACTGCCCCACAGGCCTCAGACTGACATTTGCAGTGTCTAGAGCTATCGCCGTCGTCATCTTATAAACCCGTGGGATAAAAATAACCACCAGAACAACAGTGGCGTTTGCTACCAGGCCTAGGCACAATAACTTTTCTCTCAAGTCTTCCGCCAAAAGAATAAATCCTGTGATCCACACAGCCCAGACAACCAAAGAAGCCAGACTGGCAATGTGAAAGAAAAGTCCTTCTCTATAGTTTCTCCTATTACGCACACAAAATGGCGACACGAAGATCCAAAATACCAGGAGTAAAATGGCATATGCGAGAGAGATGAAAATCCGATCATGAGAAAGGATACACGCTTTACTGAACTCTCCACTTTCTTCCACCAGATGGAAGTGTTGCATTTTTGACAACCACCAGTACTCCACTGACAAAGCTCCTTGTACTCCAACACAGAAGAAATAGAGGGCGCTCTGGACTAAGCCACTAACGTGCCCAGGTAGGCCGTCCGTGTCGGCAGTGGCCAACATTAGCGAACGTACCAACAGTGGCGAGAATAGAAGAGTATACGCCAGACCGACAGACAACAAACGTAATGTGCACAGCGCCTCTGAAGGATTAAAGGCAAAAGGCAAGATAGCGAAATAATTAATTATAATTCCGACTAGCGACAGAACTGCAAATCCTTGATTTCCCTCAATGGTGTCTCCTCGACAAATTCGCCAGATGATGAAACTAATTACCGCCAGCGCTATCAAACTGCCCATGCAAGCAATTGTAACAAAAATAGTTATCCACGTCTCGGACCGCCATTGGTTCCAAATATTTGTCTTATCTTCTGTTGCGTTCCTGTTCAAACAACGGCAGCCAACTCCGTCGCACTGGAAATTAGGAATTTTGTACCATCCTTTCTGTACCTGGTGAAGAATGCCGAGTTTCTCTGAATTCAGCTTTAACTTTTCGTTAAAAACTCTCCTACCTGCAATAATTAAAATTATATCGTTAATTGTAATACGTTGTTATGTTCCTTTAAATGTCGTCGTTTATACAGGGTGTTCGGAAAGTCACTGTGCACTTATGTATTTATTAACAGACATGTTTCAATATAGAATAAGGAGGTAAATATGAATGACAATTATAAACAATGTTGAAAGTGACCCCCGTTGGCATCAATACAGGCCTGGATCCTTCTTATTTTGTTTCTAAACACCGCTATCAGTTGCTGGCTTGAAATAGACTGAATAAATATGATTACAAAACTGCACAGTGACTTTCCGAACACCCTGTATAATCTCCAAAAGGCTTACTGAAGATAACTGGTATTATACAGAAAGTTCAGCAAACTATTAGAAATATACAGTAGAATTCAGATATTTTTAAACCGACAGGTGGATGATGGATTAGTTATCTGAGTTGAATACAAACTCTATATATTAATAGCCAAACATTATATCGAAATAATGAACTGTCAATGTATTTGACAGGTTGAATGAATCGACCTCTCGGGCTTAATTTCATGTGTTGTATGCAGCTGACACGATCTCTTACTGACTTTTATAACCTGTGAAAATATAATAACATACAACGTCACTGAAGACTGCCACAAGTGATGTCTGTCTGGTTTGTTATAGGAAATAACTTTAGTTAAGTGTAAGAGGTTATGAAAGGAAGAGCCACAAACTTATAACAGTATTAAATTTTCCTGGATATTTCCGGGCATAAGTTATAACATTCATTCACATATTAAATTTCATATTATATTACTCTTATGGCTTTTGAAGTTTTTTACAGAGATAATATTTTTTCGGCGTCTATCGGGACGGGAGGGGGGAACTTTCTACAAAATACAGCTTCGAATATTTATGTGAAACAAACCGTTTGTTACTGTTGTTTTATTCATTCTTCATTATTGTTATTTTAGTTTCAGCGTCAGGGTTAATGAACTTCATCCGTTTATTAGTGCTTGTGACTACGGTGACGTTGCTGGTTGCTTCTGAAGTCACGATACTTTCTGTTTCGTTCAACTCTGCCATGTTAACTGTCAAACATCCCTAACAACCGTAACAAGGCCCGGCATGGACAGGTGGGTAAGGCACTCGACTCGTAATTCGAGGGTCGCGGGTTAGAATCCCTGTCACACCAAACATGCTCGCCCTTTCAGCCGTAGGGCGTTATTATATTTCGGCCAATCCCACTATTTGATGGTAAAAGAAAGCCCAAAAGTTAGCGGTGATGACCATATGCCTTCCCTCCAGTCTTACACTACAAAATCAGGGACGGTTGGCGCAGACAGCCCTCGAGTAGTTTGCGCGAAATTCAAAACAAATCATACCGTAACAAAACAAGATTAGGTAAACCTTTATATGTTATCAATGGCCTGAATACAGATACTGGCTAAGGATACGGAGCTGAGATAATTTGCAACGTCAGAATATATAATTTGTCATTTTTCACCTAAAATGAAGTTAAGCAGTTGATGTGATATCTCGGACAGATGCGATAATCTTCGTTTGCGTTACTTAGCAGCTGACTTCCAGCAAATAGTCCTTTCAGCCGTGGGGACGTTATAATGTTACGGTCAATCTCACTATTCGTTAGTAAAAGAGTAGCCCAAGAGCTGGCGGTGGTTGGTAATAATTAGCTGCCTTCCCTCTAGTCTTACACTGCTAAATTAGGGGCAGCTAGCGTAGATAGCCCTCGTGTAGCTTTGCGCGAAATTAAAAAAAAACAACAAATCCAGTAAGTATTCGTTTTTGGTACACGAACGAATGTACGACTGTAATAATTTATTAGTTTATTTTGATATGAACATTCAAAATAGAAATATTGAAAGTATAAAGAACAAATGTCAACTATTTTGTTGTGGCTAGTTAAGAAAATTAAGTAAAAATAGTTTGGCTGGTTGGACGAAGGAAATATGAAACATAATGTTCACTAATTTAATGTCTTTTGCATTTCCAAGGGTTTAATGTATTTTTCTTATTACTGAAATTGTGGAGAACCAATACAAATATCGTTTGTTACGAGATGTTCATAATTTTTGGAAAGAATTCAGAAAAACAAGCAATGTTTTACGAATTCTTTGTGTATGTGAAAGAGTCTTTTTTTCTCAGTATTACGGGAATTTTTAGAGTAAGTAATTCTATAAATGATTCTAATTTTTATAAATTTACGCACTTTCTCGTAATTTTCTCATGAAACAGGAATTAGGTAACACCTATAGCGCTACCATGTGTTAGAAACGAGAACTACAGCATCTACTCAAGATTTCTCTTTTTAAGAGTTAGCGAGACTTTATTGGATCATTCATTATCAATATACTGCAATAATAATGGTAGAAACGAGGCCTAACGTAATCAAACAATGGTGACTACAAACAAAGGTCTGAGGAATTCTAAATGGACGATGATTTAGCTATTGTAACCAGTACTTTAATGGGTAACGTTACTTAAATTGATCAGGCATTCAATAAGTCCATGATGTTGATGATAATTATCTGTACCATTTTGTACCATGGACATAGGCCTAAAACTGCATGTTTGTAAGTTATTGATTAATCTTATATTTATGAGTGAGGCGTGTCACTAGTCTCCACATTATAAGTTCCTCTTTAAAAGTTATTTGTGAAATTATACCTAGCAGTGAACTTTGCCTCTATAAAAGTTACTAACTTCACAGTAGTTTAACCAGTTAACCGAAATGTACCCGAGAACGATAGAACATATTGCAAAACTATCTTTGAACTTACATGAAAATTTGGATACTAGTAGCCCCTTAAACTTAACAAACTAGATCACATGCTCAAGCAACAACTTTGTACGATTTTACGGCGTAAACTACGTAATTCTTGTCTTATCACACCCTTCATTCCCCACAAGGCATAATGAATATGGTACAAAATGTTTTGTTATCTTAGCCATAAATAACACACGCATTAAGAAAACCAACACGGCAGAAACAGCGTCTGTTAATAACAGTTAAAAGATACAGAGATTAATAAATAAATACATAAGTCTTCTAGATGTAGAGAATCTATACAGTTATATGAAAATGGTATAAATTACATTTTAGCTATTTTCACACAAAATTGTTTTTGTTAGTAAACATTAACTGGTCGAAAGTGATTCGTCATAACATTCCTGTATGTGGAGAAACGTATCAAATCATAACATCACAGTAACAGTCCTGTATGTAGGGGAACGGAAATTTTAATTCAAGAGTATGTAATAACAGCCACACACCATAATTTACAGGACTTGAACTATCGTAGAAACGTATTTCGTATGCTTTAATGACGAATAAAGAAACCTTAAAACTAGAAATACATATTTAATTATTATTTTTACCTTCATAAACTTTGATCCATCTTCAGACGACGTTACTAAAGATAAGATATCATATCGACTCAATTGTTCTTCTTGTAACTTAGCTTCGCGAAGTGTATTGTTGATTTCTGTCTGAAGAGCTGTGATATTTTGCTGAAACATAAGGGCAACAGTGTTCTCAACACAGCCTTTCTTGGCCTGTTGACAATCAGAAGTGTTCTCAACACAACTTTTCTTGGCCTGCTGACAACTTGAGTTAATTAACTGTTTTAAGTGAACCCCATAACTCACAACAGTTCGAACGGTTTCAGATATTCCTAGTGCTTCATACTTGCGACAGGGGGCGTCAGTACGGATCTGAGCCAAGAACCCGGTACTAAAGCAGTTGTGTAAGCCTGAGTTATTTTCGTGGGATGACCACTCGTCCGACGTATTGCCATCAATCTCAAGGTAAACTCTGTCTTCTAGGTCAGGAAATCTTTGTTCGGAAGTCGTAACGCTAATTATTTTCATTTGAAAGTCTGATATGGCGTCAGCATCATTAAGACCCACTGTTAACCAATACAAATTTGTACTGTTACATTTCTCAGCGTACTGTAACGTCTTGACAACCTCAAAATCGTAGCCCAAAACTACAACGACTCGTGTACCAGACTGACGAATTTCTTCATAGAGATATTGACATTGCTGGGGAAGAAGTCTACAACGAAACAATGCATAATGAACAATATCAGACGTTACTTGTACAAATTATAAAATAGTCTTAACTCCTTTTGTTTTCATTGTTCTGATGTTGGATGGTTGATTTTTCATGTTAGAAGTAACAATAAATGAAGTAAGAACGATCCAAAATACTGTGCTTTAGAATTTTGATGTCAAAATACGCATATATACAATATATATATATATATATATATGGCGAAAGGTTACTGAGGTGAAACGTCAGGAAAGTAAAACTTATACAAATTAAAAATAATATTTTATGTGATATTTTGTAGGCTTAATGATCAGTATTTCGGTACATAAGGAAAGGCAAAAGCGATTTCCTAAAACTGATCGGTAAAAGTATTTCAAATATATCAATTAAACCGTGATATAGTGATTTTTTTATTTTTTTTTTTGCAAGATGGAAATTTTGAAAACTGGAGAACCAAATGAAAAATAAAGAGATAATTAGGATTCCAAATATAACTTATAAAGTTCGTGTGAATTAATACCTGTCGGAAAATAATTCCTCCGATACACTGACACAAATGTTGGCCAACGAAGACGCCTGGTGGAATTTTTCTGAAACAATATAACTACTGCTCAATAGCGCCACCTGACGCCAGTTTAACTGAAGTAGTACTGCTATGGAGACCTAACAAAAGTGAGAGGCAAAAATTATTTATAAGATAATTTAAAAAAATGAATAGATTAAGATATAATTAATAATTACTGCACGACTATCTCATGGTAATTCAGATTTGAAATATTTATATATTATAATAACTTACAAATAAGAAATCTCACAATAATAATATAAAAAAATATTTAAATAAATGACTAAAGCTCTTGATCAGTTTACAAGGTATTACTTTGACTTTTTTGTTTCGTTTTTTTTAAATTGTTATCAACTACATTACGTAAATATTTATCAGTTACCAAAACGAGTTTTACTCTTTTTATTAGTTTTAGCCCTAACGTTAAGTTACAAATGTAAATTTTGTGGAATTTTAGACTGATCTGTGTACCTTAATTTCGTTGTCTAAAAAATCCAGATGTAGGGGTAGGTGAGTAAAATTAAATAACTTGACGAAGGCAGACACGGGAGAAGCAATAGTCGCTGATGAGGGACCAATAAAACCTGAAAAATATATTGTTAATATCTATAAAAAAAATGTGGAGCATTTGGTAAAATTTATATAAATAAATAAGATTAAAATACGAATTCATTAAGAAACTTTTTACATCAGTGATACATGACGTATAAATGTATAAACTCCAACTTACTAGTGTTTATTGAATATTGTTGTTATGTAAAAGATGGAAGTGAGTTTATAACAATATTTTTAATATTATTATGATGTATAAATGTATAAACTCCAACTAATTAGTGTTTATTGAATATTGTTGTTGTGTGAAAGATAAAGTGAGTTTATAACAATATTTTAATATTATTATGACGTATAAATGTATAAACCCAACTAATTAGTGTTTATTGAATATTGTTGTTGTGTGAAAGATGGACGTGAGTTTATAACAATATTTTTAATATTATTATGACGTATAAATGTATAAACCCAACTAATTAGTGTTTATTGAATATTGTTGTTGTGTGAAAGATGGACGTGAGTTTATAACAATATTTTTAATATTATTATGATGTATAAATGTATAAACTCCAACTAATTAGTGTTTATTGAATATTGTTGTTGTGTGAAAGATGGACGTGAGTTTATAACAATATTTTTAATATTATTATGACGTATAAATGTATAAACTCCAACTAATTAGTGTTTATTGAATATTGTTGTTGTGTGAAAGATGGACGTGAGTTTATAACAATATTTTTAATATTATTATGATGTATAAATGTATAAACTCCAACTAACTAGTGTTTATTGAATATTGTTGTTGTGTGAAAGATGGACGTGAGTTTATAACAATATTTTTAATATTATTATGATGTATAAATGTATAAACCCAACTAATTAGTGTTTATTGAATATTGTTGTTGTGTGAAAGATGGACGTGAGTTTATAACAATATTTTAATATTATTATGATGTATAAATGTATAAACCCAACTAACTAGTGTTTATTGAATATTGTTGTTGTGTGAAAGATGGACGTGAGTTTATAACAATATTTTTAATATTATTATGATGTATAAATGTATAAACCCAACTAATTAGTGTTTATTGAATATTGTTGTTGTGTGAAAGATGGACGTGAGTTTATAACAATATTTTTAATATTATTATGACGTATAAATGTATAAACTCCAACTAATTAGTGTTTATTGAATATTGTTGTTGTGTGAAAGATGGACGTGAGTTTATAACAATATTTTTAATATTATTATGACGTATAAATGTATAAACTCCAACTAATTAGTGTTTATTGAATATTGTTGTTGTGTGAAAGATGGACGTGAGTTTATAACAATATTTTTAATATTATTATGACGTATAAATGTATAAACTCCAACTAATTAGTGTTTATTGAATATTGTTGTTGTGTGAAAGATGGAAGTGAGTTTATAACAATATTTTTAATATTATTATGATGTATAAATGTATAAACCCAACTAATTAGTGTTTATTGAATATTGTTGTTGTGTGAAAGATAAAAGTGAGTTTATAACAATATTTTTAATATTATTATGATGTATAAATGTATAATCTCCAACTAATTAGTGTTTATTGAATATTGTTGTTGTGTGAAAGATAAACGTGAGTTTACAACAATATTTTTAATATTATTATGACGTATAAATGTATAAACTCCAACTAATTAGTGTTTATTGAATATTGTTGTTGTGTGAAAGATAAACGTGAGTTTACAACAATATTTTTAATATTATTATGACGTATAAATGTATAAACTCCAACTAATTAGTGTTTATTAAATATTGTTGTTGTGTGTACAACAGCGGCATATATTAAATATTTTATGATGTGTGAGCATATAAACCTGACTTTGCAAGGGCCTTTTACCTATATATTATCTATTCTTTTAGTGTAATAGAATATTTAATAATGATGTATATAAATGAGCATCGTTTTATTACACAGAGAGTATCTTTGTATGGATAATCACAAACTTACCATATCTGCATGACTGAAACAGCAACTCGTACCTCCCTAATGGTGTTTCTGTTCAAATACCCGTGTTTTATTTGACTTGTTAACCTCCGAGCGGAAGACGGTGTTGGACACAAACTTCCGACTGTTATATCTACTATAACATTACGACTGACACGACGTTATTAACGACACTGAGAGACTATTACAGGAGTAAGTAATGTCATAAAATTCACAGTCACCTCTGTTCAGAACCCGGATGAAAATAACGAACCTTTTTTAATTTGAATCACAAATTGTGTTCATCGGATGCGATACTTAGAAACAAGTGGTGGATTTGAAGCAGTTTAGATTTTTTGTTCAGTATATTCGTATCAGTTTATTACGGTTTCTCGGAGATTATGGATTTCCGCTTTTTGTTACGAATTCATTAAGATTAGTCGTATGACATTTAAGTCAAACGTTTTTCTTTGGGCCTCTATCCTGTTTCAGGCCCGGCATGGCCAGGTGGGTTAAGGCGTTCGACTCGTAATATGAGGGTCGCGGGTTCGAATCCCCGTCGCACCAAACATGCTCGCCCTTTCAGCCGTGGGGGCGTTATAATGTGACAGTCAATGCCACTGTTCGTTGGTAGAAGAGTAACCCAAGAATTGGCGGTGGGTGTTAATGACTAGCTGCCTTCCATTTAGACTGCTAAATTAGGGACGGATAGCGCAGATAGCCCTCGTGTAGCTTTGCGCGAAATTCAAAACAACAAAAACAAACTATCCTGTTTCAAGTGAGTTGCACATTGTCAACATTAAAATAGGAACGTGTCAACAGCAGTGTCTGTTCAAGTGATTTGATGTTCTTGACATAAAACATCCTTCATCGTTCAATGTCATTATGAGGATGAAAGATGAAGAAGAAACTTCATCCTGTTCACAGCCTATAAAGCTGGTCATGAAAGAGGATGTTATCATTGAATAAAACCGACATTTATAGAACGAGTTGACAGGACTAGGTTCATATTGTCATCAAGAAACAGACAAGACTAGAATGTTCACACGTGCGGTTACCAGTTCTCCATTCCTAGGCACTTTAGGTAAAAAACATAAATAAAAGTATTGGTTAAAAAGCAAGCTATAAGCACGTGTATCTCGTCTGGTAACAATTTATTTATTTTGCAGAGGGTTAACATTTCATTTGCGTGTTTGTGAATTTCGCGAAAAAGCTGCACCACCACCTAATACTATTTTATCAACGAATAGTTGGGTTGACCGTTACAATATAACGTATATAACCAAAGGGCGAGCATGGTCAGTACGACGGGGATTCGAACCTTCGGCCTGCTAATTGGGAGTCGAGCGCCTTAATCATCTGGCTATGCCGGATCATTAACACTTTCCCTTTAATTTATTAATTAAGACTGATAGAAGTAAACAATGCTTAAGTTTGTAATAATTTGCTTACCAATGATAGGTGATCCTTTCTGACAGTTTGTGTCCTGCAAATAACTTCCGTCCACAAGACTTTGAATCACGCGCTTGAAGGCGCTGCGTGCATTGGTGCACGTATCATATGCCTTGAAACCTAAATGTTTTTGAATAAAACAAGTACATTTTATTAATTGAGTTTTGGAAAATAGAATTTAGTGTAGTTCGTCAAGATTTGTGGCGACATCTGACAGGGATCAGCGCTACCAAAACTTTGTTTCTGTCAGGGGCTCGGTAAATATTTCCACACTGTGAATTCGGCCTGAGGCTATGCTGTGATGAAAACAGTACAAATAAAAATATAGGTTTTATATTAGTTTTATTACAAAATAAAGGAAATTAATTAAAAGGATGAAGAGAAAAACCAGACGTGTCGTTGCTAACTCGGAATACGGTTCTTATTCTCGCTAATGTTTATACTGAAGGTGGGGCGGACGTTTCAAGAGAAAGTAAACTCTTAACGCTACTTAATAACGAGAAAATAGGTCTTTTACTTGTAATATAATTTGCTGCTTCAACCAAATACAACAAACTATCATATTATCTGACATAATAACTGAATATTTAAAGAGGACCACCTTGTTAACATGATAAGAGGGTAAAGTGTATTATATTAAAGCGATTTTGTTTATAAAAATCCAAATCGCGTGAAAATCATAACTGATATAAAGTCGCAGTAGCACCGCATGTATCAAAACTACATTTTGACATTGTTTAGTGCTTGTAGGAAGCGTAATGACACCGCGAACATCGATCGCTTTCGAGAAGAATGTGTGATAACCCTTCCCGACACAACGTTTTCGTCCTCTCAGATCACATACCCTGATAGTTGACGGAAGAGAAAAACAAAGAAATATGGATCAACTTGGGGCACCATGACCATCTTGGAAGAGACTTGTAACAATCCGTACCCTATCTTGTGAGAATCCACGAACACAACGATCAGTAACAAAATTCTTCCACATCTCTCAGGCAACACAAGGAAGAAGGATATCTGGCTGGAAGAACGCCGCATGTTATGTACACACAAGTTGCTTCCACGACATACACGAAGTAGATAGGGATTCGAATATATATATATGGGTCAAGTCGCTGGACGCATCACCTATAGAGGTCTGTGCGATTTGACTGTTGTAACGGGCTCTGTGGAACGTCATCTTCATACACTACATGGCTTGTAGAAAATACTATGGAGTACTATGGTTTGGACGTAACAACTTTATTACCTACCCTATTGTACTGAAACTTTAATTATAGACCTATAATATAATTTTTCAAGGCACGTAATAAATATTTTTTATTTTTTAAAGAAGGGCTATTTTTTTTCTGATTCACTGATGTCTAAATGACATTAACCAAAAGTAACTTAATATTTATTTTACAAACTAAATAAAATTATGACAGTTTTAAAAGCTATTATACAAATGGGAAGATATATTTTTCTTGCTTTATTTCTAATGAAATTATTTATAAATTCGCTCTAAGTTATTAATTTTATTTTACTATATTAAACATAGATTAGATATATACGAACAACATATATCACAAAGAAAATGTTTCACTATATTAAACCTGAGGTCCCCTGGTGGGTCAACGTGTGTAACAAATAGAGCATCTACTGTTGAAATGTTTAAACACAGCTGTAAGTACGTTACACATATTAGAATTTTTGATGAGTGGATAGCACAAAAAAGTGTTTCTAATTTGTTAAACTTTCTTAGATTAGGGATAAGTAATTAGCTGTCTCAATATGACTTTAACTAGTATGGGTTTGTAATTAGAGTTTCACTTTAGTTTAATCATTGAAAAGACAAATAAATATAACATATAACTAGAATAAAGTTGTAGCCGTAACATATAACTAGAACAGAATATACTATAACATATAACTAGAACACAGTTGTGGCCATAACATATAACTAGAACACAGTTGTGGCCATATTGCCCCAAAGTCCATCTCTCCTCTCATTCAAATTTATGCAGTTGTTACATTCTTTTCGGGAGTTTTTTTTATTGTTTTACGGGTGGACAAATATCCAACTATTTATTATGTTAAAAATAACGTTGATAATGGTAGTCAAAAAGGCGACACAACGTCCGATATTAATAGTCAAAATGGTAGCACAACGTCTAATAAGAATAGTCAAAATTGTGACACAATGTATGATAGAAAGAGTCAAAATGATGGCACAAATTCAGTGGTTATTAAAGATGATGACAAAATTTATAATAATGATACTGGCGACTGAACCTCAGATGATGATAGCCAAAATAGCGACACGCTGTCCTATAATGATAGTTAAAATGGCGACACGGTGTCCTATAATGATAGTCAAAATGGCGACACGGTGTCCTATAATGATAGTCAAAATGGCGACACGTTGTCTTATAATATTACTCAAAATAACGACACTGTGTCCAATAATGATGGCCAAAATGGCTACACGGTGCCCTATAACGAAATTTAAAGTGACGACACTGTGTCCAATAATGATGGCCAAAATGGCTACACGGTGTTCTATGACGAAATTCAAAACGGCGTCACAACGTCTAATAGAAACAATCAAAATGGCGTCACGACACCTGGTTAGGATAATAACTTCCACGAATTCCCTTTAAGTTACAGCTTCTTTCCTAACTTTCATATTAAATCAAAACTTCCGGCTCTTTATGAATCTGGTCCTCATTTATAAATGAAATGTATTAACATTTGGATGTTTCACCAGTGTACAGTCTAGAACTTGAAATGACGTGTGTACTCTGAATTAATTATTGGTGGTTTCACAATAAAGTCCTGGAGATGTTATGTAAAGTGTACAGTAAATCCTTTCTAATCCTGTCTTTAGAGCCCCACCCTGACAGTGTTAAAGTTAATGATAGATAAAGAAGCGGTCTTTTAGTCCACTAGAGTTTTGAATCACACACACCCTGTTTGACGCTAATTGTTTAACGGGCACGTATCGTGAACAGAAAATTCTGGAATTTTTGCATCATATTAACCACACGTGTTTTAATGGCAGGACATCACGAGATGTGTCTTGTCACACTAACCAATAGAAACTGAACAACGCTGCCCCACCTTCTCGTGTTGTTTTTTATACTATTCAAACATGTTCTTTAAGTCTGAAATACGATCTACTAAAACAATTGCGACAAAGGCCAACTTTCACTAACCTAACTTCAGGGGATACGTGTAACTTAGGTTGTTCAGGCGAGTCACGGCCCAGGCTCCAGCAGTCAAGCGTTGAACACCTCCCGACCGTGGCTCCGTGCAGCGGGGACCTCCGTAAACGTCATAGAGACCCACTAAGGTTACGTCACCGGGGATAGAAACAAATGGCTCGTGACGAGGCAGATCACATTCTTGAGCGGTTGTCATGGCAACCACCAAAACATAAGCCACCGCCAGGAAGATGGAGGGCCCACGCCGGAAAAGAAACATTGTCCTGGAACAATAGAGAGACATTTTCGTGCATACAAAAATCGTTATGTAAGCCTTCCCGTCAACAGACAACACAAACTGTTTAACAAAAACAGGAAAAAAACAGCAGTAAATAAACGCCACAAGCGACAGAGAAATGCTAACAGTTTTATTGGTCTATATTTCTAAGCTGGTTAGAAGTTTGTTAGATTTCACGTATTTAGTTATCTTCTTCCCTTAAAGATATATTTTAACCCCTTACAGCTTTCTTCTTAACCAGAGGTCAAATCAACATCATTAAACGTATGAGACAAAAGGTTGTTAATCTTATTTTAACAGAACTGTTACTTTAGTTTGTTTTCGTATAATGATATAAATAATTAATCCGTGTGTCCAAAGTGATCGTGCTTAAAACTAAAAGTTAAAAAATAATAAAAAACGTTAATCAAACATAAGTATTGTTTGTTTGTTTTGAATTTCGCGCAAAGCTACTCGAGGCCTATCTGCGCTATCCGTCCCTAATTTAGCAGTGTAAGACTAGAGGGAAGGCAGCCAGTCATCAACACCCACCACCAACGAATAGTGGGACTGACCAAAACATTATAACGCCCCCATAGCTGAAAGGGCGAGAATGCTCGGTGCGACGGGGATTCGAACCCGCAACCATCAGGTTACGAGTCGAACGCCTTAACCGACCTGGCCGTGCCAGGCAGAAAACGTAAGTATGAGACAGGTGGAGAACTTAATATTGTCCATTCATGTTGTTGTTTTGGGGCTGGAATAGATACCAGTTTGTGTGTCAAAACTTCGGCCACTGGTCACCTCATTTTGTCAGCCATTCTAAAAACGTATCTTTATCAGCCTGTGAACACCAGTAAGCTTACAATAACAGTGTGTGTAACTGAAACAGTTCATGCAGTAATTAACCAATCATGGTGTCCTCCTGTCCAAGTTCCACCATGTTATCTCCAATTCATTTGTTAATATTATCGAGTCGATCGAGTCTCTTCCTGCCTCTCACTTTTATGTTACCCATCATTATCTCTGCCAACCTTCCCTTAGATCTCAGTAGTGCATCTTCCAGTAGTGCACACATATAGAGTGGTGTTTTTATCTCTGCCAACCTTCCCTTAGATCTCAGTAGTGCATCTTCCTACATATAGAGTGGTGTTTTTATCTCTGCCAACCTTCCCTTAGATCTCAGTAGTGCATCTTCCTACATATAGAGTGGTGTTTTTATCTCTGCCAACCTTCCCTTAGATCTCAGTAGTGCATCTTCCTACATATAGAGTGGTGTTTTATCTCTGCCAACCTTCCCTTAGATCTCAGTAGTGCATCTTCCTACATATAGAGTGGTGTTTTTATCTCTGCCAACCTTCCCTTAGATCTCAGTAGTGCATCTTCCTACATATAGAGTGGTGTTTTTATCTCTGCCAACCTTCCCTTAGATCTCAGTAGTGCATCTTCCTACATATAGAGTGGTGTTTTTCTCTTAACACACTCCGAGAATTTCTCCCTAATTTATCTTTCTATATAGCTGCACTTTGTAATAATATCTGTAACACAAGATTTCAAATGTTTCCAGCTCTTATTTTGTTTCAACAGAAGGACTCTGCGCTTCTATCACGTGGTGTAGGACGTAATTTCTTTTGTTATTCAGCTCTAGTCTGGCATCGCCACCAATATTTTGAGATTGAATAATAATGATAATAATGTTTTCTGCAGTTCCTATTGTTTACTGTAAATGTTTTCTGCAGTTCCTATTGTTTACTGTAAATGTTTTCTGCAGTTCCTATTGTTTACTGTAAATGTTTTCTGCCCTTACTGTCGCTACTGATCTCCACAGTAGCTCAGAGGTATGTTTGTAGACTTACAACGCAAAAAACCGGGTTCCGATGCCCGTAGTGGGCACAGAATATACAGGGTGGCCCCTAAGTCCCTACCCATCCATATATCTTATGTATCCAGTGTATCTGTGTGGTGTCACCAGTATTCTTGCGCTCATGTACCCACGTACTTGTCACAATACGCTCTTCAAGTGTAAATGGGCTTACATCGGTCATATTTCTCTGAAAAAAAAGAAATAAATTTATAATACATGCGTAATTGAATATAACATAATAACATATGGATGGGTAGGGACTCACGGGCCAACCTGTGTAACACATTGTGTAGTTTTCGCTCCACAAGAAACAAATATTTGCTTGATTTTCGATATTTAATAAACAGATTTGTCAACAAACTGTAACAGTATAAGTTCACCTTATTATGAGTATTTTATTCTACCAGTAAACTTTTGAAATGTCTTGAACTTTACTGATAAAACGGAATGAATCAACGTGAACTACTGGTCACCATTTCTTGAAAGCTTGTTATTTCTGTGTGCAATTTACAATTTCTTTTTTTCGTGGGAAGAAACAGTATTTATAAAACTTGTAAAAAATAGCTCAAAGTCAAATATTTGGGTCCATCTTGGAATTTTTTGCTAGTTTTTTAACACCAACAATGCACCCTTCTTTTAAGTGATCCATCTTGGATGTTTCTTAGTAGTTTTGGAATGCCAACAATGTACCTTTCTTTCAAGTGATCCATCTTGGATGTTTCTTACTAGTTTTGGAATACCAACAATGTACCCTTCTTTCAAATATTCCATCTGGGATGATTCTTGTTTATTTTGGCTTTTCTTTTCGGATAAATGGGGCAATATAACCTTAAAATTTAAAGATTTTATAAATTCTGGTCAGAGGTTTTTAATAAATGTGCTCATTTCACATGAAAGTTAAAACAAATAGTTAATATTAAACAATTAGTAAGAAAAATGTTCAAACTTTAATTTCTGCACAGCTCCTTGGAGTCTTGTCCATAACTAAACAATGTAGTTATCGATTTCTTTAAATTCCTTCTGTGCAATTAGAGATATATACATGATGAGGAACTATCATCCATTGGAAATATAACAATTCATGTCGAATTTTCTTTTTCTGTGACTGGTTTTATTGCTATGGCTGTTCAGCTCCAAACTTTTATGGTGTCAAGCCAGTGGTCAATCTAGTAATAACGTTCGATTTTGACCACCACAGGAACATAACTGCCACCGTGGTGAGTAGACCGTGCGAGCCGGTATTATGTCATTAATAAAGAAATAAAATTTTTCCAACGTTCTCGTAATCTTATGTGTCAATTAAACCTTTAAATACGTTCCCTCATGAAAAAGCCCCCAGTGGCTCATCGGCAAGTGTGCATGCTTACAACGGTAAAATTCGAGTTTGGATATTCGCGTTGGACAAAGCACAGATAGTCCGTTGTGTAGTTTTGTGCTTAACACCAGACCAAATAAAACACAAGAAAAAAAACTAAAATAAAAGATATTTTGTCTAGCTTGGTGAGAACGAAAACATCAACATCTGGTACCTAACATGTTGAAAACAACGGTTTAAAACTTGTTTTATTTTAAAAAATACAAAATAAAAGAGAAACCGAAGATATAAAAATTTGCTTCTCTTTCTCGTATAAATATGAGTGCTAAACTTTCGGGAGAAACCTGTAATCGAAAATAATAAGTTCAATATTACACAAGAGTTCCTGCTAGAAGCCAGGTTTCGATACCCGTAGTGATAGGAGCGCAGAGAGCCCATTGCTTAACTTTGTGCTTAACTACAATCAAACAATACACAAAAGTTTGTGCTAAAATCGTTGTATTTTATAATAAATCTATTGTTTGACTATTAATGTTGCTGTATTTTTTACCAATATTTGTTACTTTGTCGTCGTGATGTTTAAATTTGGTCTTTTCACATATTATATGCATTTAATTAAGTAGGAGACATGACAACAATTTGTCCCAAGTAATTAGTTCTAAACATTTTCGTAAAACCAGTGAGAGAAAGTTTCAACTTTTGAAAATATCATTTTAACGGTTTCTGCTACAAAATGGATTCTCCATGATTAGGCCCGGCATGGCGTTCGAGTCGTAATCCGAGGGTCGCGGGTTCGAATTTCCGTTACATCAAACATGCTTGCCCTTTCAGCCATGGGGGCGTTATAATGTAACGGTCAATTCCACTATTCGTTGGTAAAAAGAGTAGCCCAAGAGTTGGCGGTGGGTGGTGATGACTAGCTGCCTTCCCTCTAGTCTTACACTGCTAAATTAGGGATAGCTAGCACGGATAGCCCTCGTGTAGCTTTGCGCGAAATTCAAAAACAAACAAACAAACCCAGCAAATATTCGTTTTTGGTACACGAACGAATGTACGACTGTAATAATTTATTAATTTATTTTGATATGACCATTTAAAATGGAAGTATTGAAAGTAAGTTAACAAAGAACAAATGTTAAATATTTTGTTATGGCTAGTTAAGATAATTAAGTAAAAATTATTTGGTTGTTTGAGCGAGTAGCTTTGCGCGAAATTCAAAAACAAACGAAACAAACTCTTTTATTATTAGTTAAAAATAATACATGCATTTAACGAAAGGTAATGAGTTTTATTTCTTCAGCTGATAGTTTTACAACTTACACGATTTTACGATCTAAAGATAACCAAGCGTTAGGCTTAACAACTAACTACAAAAAAAAAAAAGACTTATCAATCGCTTACGTTTTTATTTAAATATTCTATATCTATAATGTTCTAATATCTATAACCAAGCTAGAAACTGGTGTACAATTCCACTCAATAATAGATGGATAACATAGTAACATATTCACTAACTAGTAACTCAACTCGATGTCCCACTGCCTGGCTGCCACCCTGACTAACCAACAACATCTCTTTTGTCTTTTTACATTATTACAATATTTTCCTCCATGTCTCTAGAAATTTCGAGACGTCACACGAGGGTAAGCAGCTAGTCATCACCACCCACCGCCAACTCTTGGACTGCTCTTTTACCAACGAATAGTAGGATTGGCTGTTATATTATAACGTCCCCGCGGCTGAAAGGGCGAGTATGTTTGGTGTAACGGGGATTCGAACCCACAACCCTCAAATTACGAGTCGAACGCCTTAACCCACCTAACCATGTCGGGCCTAGATAGTTTTACTACAATGTGTTTTACATTGTTAAGGAGATAGATAGGTTTGATACAAGGTGTTTTATATTGTTAAGGGCGAGCATGTTTGGTCCTCAGATTACGAGTCGAATGCCTTAACCTTATTAAGAAGAAGACTATAATGACAAGAAATAGGCTGAATATTTGATGCATCGTCCAAAGTTTATAGTACAAAATTATGTACGAAGTATGTCAGATATTTACCGCAAGACCTACTGAGAAAATTAACACAGTTTTGAAATAAATAATAATAACTTTAACTCATTGTTAGGGCAGCTATATATCCTATCATTGTAAAGGGAACAAAACACATATGCTGCATTCTTATATTTAACATTCTGAATCAGTTATTAAAGTATTACTAGTGACCATCACCAACGAAATTGTTTTAATAACGTATCGTAAAAACACGCGAAAAAAAACCAATTATTTTCTATACTTTTTTTGGGTCATCGACAATTCTGAGAGCATTTCACGCGAGAAACAGTGCTTTGATGACCGCGGTTGGCGTTGCGCAACGCCTTAAACAAGTGTTTTGTCTACTATCAGTTTTCTTGCTTCGTTATACCTTATGAACTCATAACAAAAGTGTTTACGTGTTCTTCGGTTGCTCCTAGCAACACAAGTAATTATTACTCCTTTTCACGCATGTAAAAAGGAACATTTTTACACTGTTCCGTTACTTACAGAAATCTTTATCAACCATATATTTTTTAGCTTTAAGAAACGCAACGCATATTTAAAGTACCCGGATGTAATTGAAGTATCTTATCGCAGTCTCATTTTTTAAACAAAAAGTAAAGCCACGTCTTTGAAACATTTATCGTTTATTTTCTTATCTGTTTTTTCCTTCGTCAATTGGAGTTTTCTTTACAAATTTAATAAATACTGTTTCTGCTACTCAGTTAATTCGTATACTTTCTCCAAACTGACCAATCAAACAGTGGCTTATAACCAAAGAGAAAGAGAGAGAAATCGGATAAGGTTTGGAACTATAGACTAATCATCAAAATATATGATGAATAATACATACTTACAGCACTGGTTTTCTCGGAAAAAAAGTAACACATATATTTTTGTTTTCAGCTTCAACTGACCATTTCCCGAGCACAGAGTATCAGCGGGTCTGCCAGGAGAAACGCGATGCGTTGTTTAAAGCGAGAGAGAAGCACGACTGGAGTTTACCCTTCTGCAGCTGAGTATAACTCATACAGTGACGTTAGCGTGCGTGTAGCTTCAAATCGCTCTCTCGAGCTTTGCAGCTGCCCGGCTTCACTGAAGGCAGTAATGTCCACTGTCCGTGAACCAATTTAATTTCGAGTACTGTATGTCCTATTCTTTTCTCTTTTTTCACTGTTAGCTTCGTATTTAAAGTCCTTGAACGTTTTCCTGTTGTAGTTGGTGCAACACAGGACAGTTATGAATAGCGCACACAGGAAACAATTTCAACAATAATAACACATCTTAAATTGTACTAAATGTCTCTTCGTTATATGTTAATAAGCATTTTGTGTGGGAACAAGGTTCTATTAATACGTATATAAAATCTGTGTGGAAAAGTGTGGTCAGTTTCTTGTTTAAGTTTTTGAGATATCTAAGATTGTTATTATGGTATAAGCTTCGTGACGTGTGGAATATTTACAAATTTTAGTAACTGTTTTCGATACATTATTAAACGAAGTTTCTTTCCAGGTTAAAATTATAATGTAGGGCTGTACAGATAAGCTTGGCTTCGTGTATGTTGATAGCGTTGCACGTGCAGTTACCACATACACAGCCTATGATATTTCACCCTTTAAATACCGTGCGTTTTTTATTCAATACAAAGCTACACAATGGTATATCCGTGCTGGTCCAACAGTGACTTGACTCCAGTGACTAACCAATGGTAGGAAAGCGACATTTGATCCAAAGCTAACTGAGGATGTTCGTCATTTGGAATTTAAAATACGCTAAAGCTTTTGTATATTAATGTACAGTCACAAATTGGTAAATATTAGGTGTACTAACAGTAACATTTTTGACATAGTTCAGACAAAAAATTTATTCGAAACTTAGCATGACTAGAGTTAAAATTGACCTTACGGGTCATTGTGCTATTACCATCTTTGCACAGATTATGAACCAGATGGTCTATGGTTCACGTCCCGTCGCCACAAAAACGTATTCAACACCTTCTGGCGTGACAGTCAAATCTCATTCTAAATATGCGTAAATATTAATATTATTGTGAGATGCGATTTAAAATTTTAAGCAGGGTTTATTGGTGTTTTTCCAAATATCATAAACTTACACGTTAAATTTAAAATATACCAGATGTGTAAGCCAATCAATTGTATTATGTCATCTACATTATTTTAGTGCTTACTAAGAATATATCTTCACGAAACTGTTTCAAACCTTTTTACTGTATCCGGACCAACATAATCGACCAATAGTTTTTTGTTTTTTTTAAATCCTGTTATCCGACTAGATTGAATTTAATAATGAAAGACACATGAAGTGGAAAATGTATTATATATAACTTCATTTCAAGAAGAATTCCTTCAAGTACTTTTGACCTAATCTTTAGTCATTTGATCAATTTAAAATGTGCATTCGATATACGGGACTTATGAGATATAACATTTAATTCTGGCCATGCCCTAACAGCCATATTGTTGTCGAAGATAGGAAGAAAACAATAATTAAAGTTTGACAAATCGATTCTTTCTTATCAGTGATATTTATTGGCCAATCTTGTATGCCACTTCCCACTCTATCAAAAATGTTACATTTCATGTTCTGCTTATCATTACTGTAACTGATTTATAATAAATATTTTTTTTACTTTATTAAATTGTGTAAAATATTTTCATGCACAAAATAAAGTTTTATATTCATAGTTCAAACATCTTTGTGTTATAAATCACTGAAGTTTGTATTAAAGTTAAGCACAAAGCTGCACAATGGACCATCTGTGCTCTGTACTGCCAAGGGTATCGAAACTCGGTTTCTAACATTGTTAGTCCGCAAACATACCGATGTGCCGATGATAGAATAAACACTCAAATGAACGAAGCATTATTTCTATCGACAAATAAAAAAATTAAACTCTTAATGTATTTTTGTTAGATCTTATAGTGATTTCATTTATGTGTGAAACGAAACTGAGGCTTAGGAAAAGAAAGAGATTAACATAAAAGACAAAGCAACTGAGAGGCTAGTGGAAAATGGATGGAATAAAAAACAAAAACATATCAGCTCTACTTACAATATTAAGACTTATAGAAGGTAAAAGTTAACGTCTTTCTTTCTCTTCAATAACAACTAACTGAGGGCGGACTGAAGAAAACTGCACCATTTTTAAAATGTAAGCAAATACTATTCACGTAAATTTCTCAAGACAGCTCATCATGCAGCTTTCAGTCTAACTTCAATCTAATTAGCATAACCTAACCATAAATGTAATATTAGGCCTAAAATATATTTAGGGTTAGTGAGAAAATTAAATACGGCTGATTTTATGTGAAATGTTCGGCGTTTAGTTTCGTATTTTTTAAACCATTTTTTTTTCACCGTTAAAGTTATTGCTTAGTTTGTAATTAAAGGTGGGATAAAAGAGTACAAAATTCTATAGCGTTAGTAAAACTATTATTATAGAAGCTTTGAAACTGCAGTTGTCACCTCGACACTTAGGGCTAAATTATCTAAACAAGAATGTTTTATTTCACTGCATTTTATGAAATAACTAATTATACCAAACTCTTGCTTTTAATTATAAATAACAAAGATAATCAATAAAAAAAATGTTTGTGAATACGATGTTGATGTTGAATCAAGCCTTTGCAGAAACGATAAAATGAATATGGACATTTTGGTTTTTGTACTTTATATCGGTGTATGGATATTTCGGTTTGTTTTACTGAATGCGGACGACGCTCAAAGCGAAATGTTGTCTAATTAATAAAAAAAATTGTGTTATAAGGTCGTTTGTTTCTAGTATTAATATATTGTTTTAACTATTTTGTTTCACTTTGATGAAATATGTTACTGTTGTTTGAGCGTGATTACGAATATAATGCTACAAAATGAAAGTGTACAATCATACATAAGTAATACCGTGTGACGAAGGTGTACGCAAATCAATACAATGTTAATAAACATAAAAAAATATTCATACAGTTTAAATCGAAAAAATAAAACAAATACACTTTCTTTTTTAATGTAACTTTTTCTAGTTTACGTCTAGAGGTTATAGGTTGTACTCTTTAGAATAAAAACTTTCAATACAATGGATGTGTATAATGATAGTATATAGATATTAATACTGAATTAATCTATTGTTTATATTATTTCATACATACGTTAACCACATGCGAAAGCAACTCTGTCCGACGTATTGTTGTATTACATACGTTAACGGAATGTGAACGCAACTCTATTCGACGTATTGTTGTATTACATACGTTAATTGTATGTGAAAGCCACTCTGTTCGACGCATTGTTGTATTACATACGTTAACTGTATGTGAAAGCAACTCTGTCGACATATCATTGCGTATCATAGTTGTGTACACATACGCATATTACAGTGATGTACACACACATATATCATAGAAATGAACACATATAAATATTATACTTGTGTACACGTTCGTATGCTTCCATTGTAAAAAGGTCATCTTTTTTGTCATCATATGCAGTATTGCCTTCTGATTCAAATATTCCACTGATGTTCTGATCTTTGGTCCTTCTGGAAATATCTCCAGTTCGTGTCTTCATATTGTCAGTTTCCACCGTAAGCAACGTTATTCGAAATATGTACTGACTCATGTTTGACCGTTTAATCTTGGATGATATTACTCACACACACACACAGATAAACATCTGTGGTATGAAAAATTATTCAAACATTCTTGTTTCTACGGTTTTTAGATGTACTTATCGTAATCTATGTTAATATATTAGATCCCATGCTTCCATTACGCCAGTTAATTAAGCCTAACGAAAGTAGGTTTAACAAATTAATTAAGCCTAGCGATGGTAAGTTTAACACTTTCTGATTAATTTTAATCTTACTATGAAATGTAAAAAAACAAAAAAGGTATAAATAAGACGAGAGAAGTTCTGTCATGTATTGAAAATACATTAGTTTCCTTTTCTATCTCTCATGTGGCCGAGATGTTTCTAGGAGACAAAAGTAAAGCATTTTTCCAACGTATCTCTTTACGTAAAATAAGCAAAAAAATAAAAAATAAAACAGTCATTGAGAAATATTTCCGCATAATATTAAATACTGTGCAAATAACTCGTTTAACTTCAACTAAGGATATAAAAATAAAACAAACTTTTAATGTTGCGATGTGATTTAATCTTCCCTACTTTTCCAATATCGTTCTGTCACCATGGCAACTGGTCGACTCTCATTCAAATCTCTGTTTGAAATTATTTGAGAAGCTGACTTTTCTTGAAAGTTTCATTGTTACCATTGCTTGAATGCGTTGCACAAATTGCATAAGGGAGGGAAATGTATGCTACTGTTGAGTAACTCTCAAAATGCCAATAAATAAAAAACAAAACTCACCTGTGAGCTAATCTCCGTAGGGCTTTTATCCTTTCTTAACAACTGTCGTTAAGCTGTCGAAACTTGGATATCAAAAGGTGTACGGCTTCCTGAAACCTTATCGTGACCGGAGGAAAAGATGCCAAATGAAAGCTTGACGGGTCTGACCTTTATAAAAAGTAAAAATCCTGAAGTCAAGAACATTGATTACACGATGGACACGCCCCTATCTCTCGAAGACACAATGGTCGTAATCTGTTTAATTGATTGACAGGTCTTTAGGCTTCTCAGGATGGATTAAGGGGCGTGTTTTCTTATTTGATGAATTGAAAATTCGTGTGTCAGTTTTTAGGTGAGATTGTGTGTGTGTCTCTATTGATCTTGGTCGTTATGGAAATGATCTCACATCACAACTACGTGTCAGTGTATCTAACATTGTCATTGTAAGATTTAGAAAACATCTTGGATATCCATTCTTACAAGTCGATAATGGAAAACATTTTACAATGTAATGTGAAAGTCTTCATAAACGTGAATAACGTTAATAATTTCTTTTTTGAAATTTCTGGTTGTTATTGTTGTTGTTTTCAATAAAAGAAAACGGCTTGGTCCATCTGACTGTTGTTTATTAAACAATGAAAATAAAGTGACGTCATAAGGCTAGAATTAGAATAATCCAAACAACAAAAATATAAAACTAAATAGCATGCTATGTAGAAATGTCCCTTATAAAGTAGTCATAGTTTAAAATTTGAGGGGAGTTTCATGTTTTCCTTATATTTTGTTAATCTGGTCTCCCAATTTTCTCAAAGTGTAGAACAATGAGACAGTAACACTGGATCGTCGGATACACAGTACATTCCAGCAAATCAATCAACAGACCATGCTTCACCTGCAAAGTTACAAGCAGAAGACAAGAGTGTGAGCACATGTTAATTTTAAAGTACGCCCCACAGACATTCTTCAATGTCCTCTGATGACCCAGTATTTAAGCTTAAATGCTTATGACGATAAATCTTTAGATGAAAGTATATACATAATAACGTATCGAATCAATAGCTCCAAGGATTTGGCAGCTTATGAAACGTGTTCATGTAAAACTCGTACAACATGTCCTTACTATACCCCTAAATCTAGTAATAACTCTAGACACAGACGTGAAACCATGGAAACCCACAAAATTATATTTCTTCTTCCATTTCTCCTAGATATCACACACAAACGTCACAACATAAATTATCTAAAGATGTATTACCTTAGTTGAACATATCAAAAATTTAGGGAAAATTCTCACATCACATATATTGTACAGAGATCAACTTCATATAAACAGAACCACATTACATCGCATATATTGTACAGAGATCAATTTCATATAAATAGAACCACATTACACCACATATATTGTACACAGATCAACTTCATATAAACAGGACCACATTACATCACATATATTGTACACAGATCAACTTCATATAAACAGAACCACATTACATCACATATATTGTACACAGATCAACCTCATATAAACAGAACCACATTACATCGCATATATTGTACACAGATCAACTTCATATAAACAGAACCACATTACCTCGCATATATTGTACACAGATCAACTTCATATAAACAGAACCACATCACATCATATATATTGTACAGAGATCAACTTCATATAAACAGAACCACATTACATCGCATATATTGTACAGAGATCAACTTCATATAAACAGAACCACATTACATCACATATATTGTACAGAGATCAACTTCATATAAACAGAACCACATTACATCACATATATTGTACAGAGATCAACTTCATATAAACAGAACCACATTACTTCGCATACAGGGTGATCTTCATTCACACACAGCCATCCTACATCATATACAGCTCATCATATGTATGTAGAATCCTCCTGTTTACACAGAACCGCAGCACATCATATGTATATAGAATCCTCCTGTTTACACAGAACCGCAGCACATCATATGTATATAGAATCCTCCTGTTTACACAGAACCGCAGCACATCATATGTATATAGAATCTTCCTGTTTACACAGAACCGCAGCACATCATATGTATGTAGAATCCTCCAGTTTACACAGAACCGCAGCACATCATATGTATATAGAATCCTCCTATTATACAGAACCACAGCACATCATATGTATATAGAATCCTCCTGTTTACACAGAACCGCAGCACATCATATGTATATAGACTCCTCCTGTTTACACAGAACCGCAGCACATCATATGTATATAGAATCGTCCTGTTTACACAGAACCGCAGCACATCATATGTATATAGACTCCTCCTGTTTACACAGAACCGCAGCACATCATATGTATATAGAATCCTCCTGTTTACACAGAACCGCAGCACATCATATGTATATAGAATCCTCCTGTTTACACAGAACCGCAGCACACCATATGTATATAGAATTCTCCCATTTACACAGAACCGCAGCACATCATATGTATATAGGATCCTCCTATTTACACAGAACCGCAGCACATCATATGTATATAGACTCCTCCTGTTTACACAGAACCGCAGCACATCATATGTATATAGAATCGTCCTGTTTACACAGAACCGCAGCACATCATATGTATATAGACTCCTCCTGTTTACACAGAACCGCAGCACATCATATGTATATAGAATCGTCCTGTTTACACAGAACCGCAGCACATCATATGTATATAGAATCCTCCTGTTTACACAGAACCGCAGCACACCATATGTATATAGAATTCTCCCATTTACACAGAACCGCAGCACATCATATGTATATAGGATCCTCCTATTTACACAGAACCGCAGCACATCATATGTATGTAGAATCCTCCTGTTTACTTGGAATCACACTACATCAGATACAGCGTCATCCTCTTCACACAAACCAAGTGCAAGTTGTAAACAACACACAACTTTTACGCATGCAACCTTCGTGTCTACTTGAACATTAGAAACAGTATCCTTCATCTTCACAAAATTACCTTGAACACTAAACCCAGAACTGGTTCTGTACGAGATAAAGTCACATCTCAAACATCAGTTACACCACGTGCTTCACGTGCACACAAGGTGTATTTACTACCCCTGTACTTCTGGCGACAGAAGATAAGAGTTGATTCTACTTTATAAAGTAAAAACAAAACGTTTTATGAGACGGTGATACAAGAGCAAAGTAAAACAAAACGTTTTATGAGACGGTGATACAAGAGCAACAGTGAGACATTGATTGGTTCTGGAAAACGATCGTGTAAACTGGCTATATTTCAAAACGTCTGCAAGAAACTGATCGACCCAGACAAACATGGAACGTTTTATAGAAAGATGAGATTGAAATCACTTGTGGTGTCCTTCTGTCGATGTTACAGACGTTACATAATACTGTTGTATAGTTATAACAACATAATACTGTTGTATAGTTATTATAACATAATACTGTTGTATAGTTACTATAACATAATACTGTTGTATATTTACCATAACAAAATACTGTTGTATAGTTACTATAACATAATACTGTTATATAATTACCATAACATAATACTGTTGTATAGTTACTATAACATAATACTGTTATATAATTACCATAACATAATACTGTTGTATAGTTACTATAACGTAATACCGTTATACAGTTATAACAACATAACAGTGTTGTATAGTTACTATAACATAATACCGTTATATAGTTACTATAACATAAGACTGTTGTATAGTTACTATAACATAATACCGTTATATAGTTATAACAACATAATACTGTTGTATAGTTACTATAACATAATACCGTTATGTAGTTATAACAACATAATACTGTTGTATAGTTACTATAACATAATACCGTTATGTAGTTATAACAACATAATACTGTTGTATAGTTACAACAACATCATACCATTATATAGTTACTATAACATAAGACTGTTGTATAGTTACTATAACATAATACTGTTATATAATTACCATAACAAAATACTGTTATATAATTACCATAACATAATACTGTTATATAGTTGCCGTATCATAATACTGTTTTGTAGTTACCACACCTTAATGATGTTCCATTGTCTCATCTAAATCCTACTATAATATTGTTCCATACTATAACCATCAGATAATCATTGACACACTGATTCTTATAAACCATACAATAAACATCAGAGAAAAATAAACACACTGATTCTTGTAAACCATACCATAAACGTCAGAAAAACATAAATACACTGATAATATAAAGTACACCATGAACATCAGAGAAACATAAAAACACTGATCCTTATAAACATACGATGAACATCAGAGAAACAAACACAATGATCCATTTTCACCACACCAAAATGGAGAACGCGAGTTTGTGTGTAAATAGATGTGAATATTGGATCCACAGTTCCTCAGTCTGGTACACTAGAATTTAGCCACCCTCTCTCTCTCTGTATGGGTATTTGGGTATTGATGTTTATCTACCCAGGAGGGTCAGGTTTCGATAACCTCTTCCACCTTTCCCTCAAATTTTGGTTTTACAACTGTCAAATGTATTTATATATGGTACACGAGAACCAGACTAACACACACTTACTCCATGCATCGCTTCTTCTGTGTGGGTATTTGGGTTGGTTAATGTTTTAAATACCCAGGAGGATCACGAGACCTCTTCCTCCATCCCTAACTTTCATGTTGTTAACTCGTTGGAGTGTGTTATTGGGTGAACTTTGTGCCAGAGTATTACACAGAACTCAGGCCCTTTTTTTGGGCAATGTTCATGTATTGTCCTGATTTGTTTTGGTTTTTTTCAATATTTTTATTCGTTTTCTTGTGTTTTTTTCTTCACTTTTAGATATATAATCTTTTTTTCATGTATATGAAATAGTAATAATAATAATAAAAATTAAAAATAAATGAATAAAATGTAAAATAAAACTAGTCTTAAGCGTCTAGTGCATGTTGGCCAGCTTGTTTTATATATCTTAAATATGTATTTATAGGAGAGAGGTACTTAGGACTATGTTCATCACATACGTAGTATCTGTCGATCACAAGTTAAACCGAGAAATTTTGCAGAAGGAGCAGTCTGTAATAGCGACCCGTTCATGTATAACTTGGGTGGATCTTTTTTTCAATTTATTTAATCTGCTGAATGATATAACTTTGGTTTTCGGAATATTAATTTTTATTCTATATTTCTGTCAGTATTCTTCTATATTATTCAGGACTGGTTGAAGATTTGTTGCTGCTATTGAATGAGTGGGGTCACTTTACCAGACCACTACATCGTCAGAAAATTGTGATGCTAAACCTAAATTTAGGTCCGACAGTGGCATATTACTCACATATATGATAAATAACATAGGACTAACTACCCCTCCCTGTAGGACTCTTACTCCACGCTAGTCCCTTGCAAAAATAATTAAATAGACCGCCAAATATATGGTGCCAGCGTCATCTATCGTGAAGAATTATCAACACAATCATAAATGTATTACATGATCACAGAAAAGCTGGAAACGTTTGTTATAACATCTTGTTAATTATCCTTAAGATTTGTAATTTTTTATAAACGTTTATTAATTCTTTCAAAGCAATCATTTTATTTTAAATGTCTTGATAAAATGTGCTAATTTTAAAAATCATCCCTGAGTCCTGCAGCACCTTTAAAAATGTGATAATTATTATTAGTGGTGTCGGAACAGTTTCCATACTTGTTTTTTAATAGTCGGAACGCCATTCCGTCTCTATTTCCAACAAATCCGACCTTACAGGCCCCGCATGGCCAGGTGGTTGGGGGGCTTTACTCATAATCTGAGGGTTCCTGTATCGTCACACCAAACATGCTCGCCCTTTCATTTATGAGGCATTATAATGTGACAATTAATCCTACTATTCTTTGGTAAAAGAGTAACTCAAGAGTTGACGGTGGGTGGTGATGACTAGCTGCCTTACCTCTAGTTTTACACTGCTAAATTAAGGACGGCTAGCACAGATGGCCCTCGTGTAGCTTTGCGTGAAATTCGAATCAAACCAAACCAATGACACAAGCATAGTCTAAACTACTGTATAAAGGTGGGAGAAAATGTTGACAACATGGCTGTTTACAACGTCTGATCCAATTAACTTGTTAGCTATTGAAATGTTAGTTACTTTCTGGGATTAAGAGGTAAAAATATACAAGAGCTTATGATCATCCTGTAAACAATAAATGTTTAGTTTCCAGTGATATAAATGCATTAAGTTTTGGTTTAGCCAATATTTCTTTTTTAACCTGTTGACTGCCAAGTATTTCAGTTGCTACGGCAGCTCCAATGTCGGTTTTTTTTTCAGCATAAATTGAGTAATTTCTAAAACAAATGAAATGAACAACAAATTTTTTTCTCAAAGCCAAACTTACAGTACTGCACAAAATGAAGAAATATGTACAAAACAATAATGCACAAAATGTCATTTTTGGATATTGAAATACATGACACATTTAATAATTCACTTTCGTGTGAAATTTTCTTTAGCAGGGGTCAACACAAAGAGTCACTTTGCAATCAGTACATTCATATCTGCTGTCCCTCCTCGTGGATTTGTCAGAGCATACCTTACACTTTCTAGTGGGGTACTTTTTTTTTTTTTTCTGTTTAGGGAATAAGTGTTGGGAAATGACGTTCTGTGAGGCGAAGGGATTTTCCAAAGAAGGCCGTTGGATTGTGGGCGCTGTGTGTGGTATCTTCAATCAGGGTACGGATGTCTAAACTCCAGGAGAGACAGGATGTTTCCCAGTGATTTGTAAACTACCAAAGCATTATACACTGCTGTATCCATCATGTGAAAAAAATATTTTCTTGTACCATTTGACAGCCTTGCGCATACTCGGATAAGCATGCAACAAACTGTCACATAAGTCAACTCATCCTGTATACCGATTGTAATCAATGCAAAGGATTGAGCATTCCAAGAGAAAGTGCCCTAATGACAATGATTGGAACGCTGAATTCTTTGCATTGATTACAATCGTTGTATGGGATGGATTGACTTATGTGACAGTGATGATAACTGGCCATCAACACCTTCACCAATATCTACAGTTGTTCAAAATACAACTGTAATGCTTACTCATTTTGTAACTTTTTTCGTGACTCCATTTTGGATCGCAAGTGTAACAATATGTAAGTAAGTCAAATGCATATATAGAGGCCACCATTTTTTGGTTCGGCATGGCGTGGGACTCGTAATCCGAGGGTCGCGGGTATGCATCCCTGTCGCACCAAACATGGTCGCTTTTTCAGCCATAGGGTAGCCCAAGAGTTGGCGGTGGGTGGTGAATATCTAACTGCCTTCCCTCTAGTCTTACACTGCTAAATTAAAGACGGTTATCGCAGATAGCCCTCGAGTAGCTTTGCGCAAAATTAAAAAAAAACCAAAAAAACAAGAATATATGGTGTTCACATCTAGCGTTGAATACAGGTATTATTGAGAATGAATTAACTCGTCCGTGGCAATGTGTTACCGATCAGTTTGGACGAGTTATCTAGTCTACGGTACTGAACAGGTTAACTTTTTTGGCAATAACTACAGACACCTTAAATAAAATGGATATTACAATCGTTTACGGAGACAAATTAATTTGTTACAAGATATGTTTTTTAGAAAGAACATAGAAATAAAAAGGTTCTTGAAGCAGAAAGTACCATTAAACAAACAATGTTTATATCAAAACACTTACAGATAACAACAATATCGATTCAGAATCATAAACAATATAAAACAATGGTTATTTACACCAGCTTTTTTTCATGAATCAAATGTGTCATGGTCAGCAACTTCTAAATTTCATTTCAAACATAATTTCTCAGTACCGTGGGTTAAAAGTGATTAGTCATCAGATATAAATCCAGACCTTAGAGAAAAGTAGATAAAGTCACTTCGTTAACGTTTCAACTTGTCATTTTTAAATACAAATACAGCATGTAGAAATTTCCTGGACAACTGTGGTCGCCATATTCCATCAGATCTGAATTCTTGATTCGGTTGTACAAAAGTCATCCCGTCCAGTTCTTCTGAATGTGAACAAGGCTTTAGCAGCGTGAGCCTTATCACTACAGAAACGAGGTCTGGGTTGTTAATCAACCATGTGACAAACCTCGTGTTTCAAAACTGGAAACCAGACGACTATTGTTCAGTAAATGAGCCACGAACAAGACTAGCCACGTCCAAAGAACTCACAATGAAATAAGTTCTGTTAATAAATTTCTTTGTTTGTTTTTAAGAATTTCGCGTAAAGCTATACGAAGGAAATCTCCGCCAGCCGTCCCTAATTTAATAGTGTCAGACTAGAGGGAAGGCTACTTGTCACAACCACTCACCGTTGACCCTTGGATTATCCTTTTTTACCAACGAATAGTGGAATTAACCGACACATTATAACGCCGCCACGTCTGAAGTGGCAAGTGCGTTTGGTATGATGGAGATTCGAACCCACGTCCCTCACATAATGAATCCAGCACTCTAACCACTTGGCCAACCCAGGCCTGTTAATAAGTTATCCAGGATTTCAAAAGTTCAAGATGAGAGAAAAAATATTTTTTATTGTAACGTTTCAAAACGTAGACTTTATTTACCATTAGAGTTTAGAGCCACTGTTTCTGTAAAATATTTTTATATATTGATGACGTAATGAACACTAACCCTAGTTGCAGTTTCAAGAAGCGCCCCCTCACTTCTTTATTTAGCACTATAGATTAACCCTAAGATATCTACATTCTTCGTGAGTATTACGTCAGCTTCTTTCCGACTTGTTAAATCAGATAAATTATCATATAAGTGGTGTTTACAAAATGTTCCTGCAGAGTGCTATTTTTTATGAATCTGGTTAACTTATCGAATGATTAATCAGACAGAACCAGGACTAAAGAGTTAAATCAGAGTGTTGTTTGCAACTATTATAACAGAAGCTTTCCCAGAAGTACACAAAATCTTCATACTGCTGTATACCAATGTTCTCACTTTATGTTTCAGTATATAGGTCACGTGTTTAATAAGATAGTTGTATCGGATTTATCGTTAGACGCTTGTTTTAGTATCTTCGCTGATTTCAGTATTTTTTTATTTTTTTTTGCATGTGACGTATATTCTTGACTGCGTATTTCGCATATCCCGTGTGTTCTCGAAATGTGTAACAATTCTTGAATGTAATAACAATGTACTAGGTGTGTATGTAATACCAGGGATTGATAGTATTGTTACCAAACGAACTTTGGTGAATGTTCTAGAGCCTCACGTTATTGGTATATATAAAAAACCGACGCCCTGAGAGATAAATAGAATTATTATTATTGAACAGCTACAGTCACTGTGCTATAGGCCTGGGAAGCTATCATTGTGATTAACGTCTGCTAATGGGTTAGTTGGTTGGTTTATTTGGTGTTTTATGGCACAAATCAACTTGGCTATCTGCGTCAAGAAAGTAAAATGTGGCTTATTGTGATCTGAGTGTTGCACAGACTACATACTGGTGCATCGGTTCCTGATGAAGGAAAACGATGAGTTAAAAAACTGTGACCCATGTGTAGTCGAGATAGGACAACTGCCTCTTTCTGATCCTTACGGAAGCAAAACGGTCAAAGTCCAATATAGGGTTTTATTTGGAAAAGCTTGTTTTCATGTTACTCACTCTAAGTCGACTGCCAGCTGGCACGGAGCCAAACCTTGAATACAGGACCATAGTCCATGTATGGAACAGGCACAACAGTGATAGTGCCAGAACTGACAGATTCAGCTGCAGTGTAGGCGAGCATGTTCCCGTGAATACTGATGTGGCCCGGTATCCAGAAAACCTGGATAAAAGTAGATGTTAAATAGAAATGGGCCAGTCGGTTTTGAATATCATGAGAACAGGATGTGAACTAATGTGAAGCGGTTTCAGTGCCGTCAGACTACTAAGCGAGTCAGTATAAATAGTGTAGTTTGAGTACTACTTAGCTTCTATGTGACCCATGGCAAGAGAAATGACGTACAGTTCAGCAGTGAATACAGAAGCTGTAGAGGGAATTGTGCGCCTAACCACCGAATTACAACTAACCATGACAGAGCCCACACGGTCACCTGATTTCGAACCATCTATATAAATATGAATAGAAAGTTAGTTCGAGAGATGTTCTGCAAATAACAAACAATGTTTCCAATCAGGGGACCACCAGTGGATCATCGGATATGTCTGCTGACTTACAACACTAAAATCTGGGTTTAGATACTCGTGGTGGGCAGAGCACAGATAGCCCATTGTGTAGCTTTGTGCTTAATTTAAAACAACAACAACCAATCAGGGTCGTCTGCTTTTCTCGGATGACTTGAAGATAGGTAACATTTGGGGACTGTAAAATGCCATGGTGAGATGAGCTGAACAGTGGGTAGAGCAATGTTATCCAAGGACAAACCCAATTCATTCAACTGCGTCTGGATATGAAGTCCAAAAGGACCAATGGTAGAGTGTTTTTTCTGAAAATGTATGACCCATTGAGGAAGGGAAATACAACCCCAGGTGGGATACTCTGGTAAGGAACGTAGTTTCGAAGCATACAGTTAAGAGAGTTTCAAACGGCAGAGGTACAGAGAAGGTTCATTAGACTCTTTGTTTTAACTCTAAAATGAGGAAAGTGTGGAAAGCCCCAGTGCTGAGCCAAAGTCCTTGATGATGAATGGGGTCCAGCATCTTGAAGGCTGAGGTCCTGGCAGAGCCATAGACCAGTGATCCATAGTCGAGTTTTCATCGAATAAGAGCACGCTAGATCTTTACCATAGAACATCGATCCGCTCCCCAAGTGGTGGAGGAGAGGACACGTAGGATCTTCAGTGCTCTGTACATTTGACCCGTACAACTTCACCAATACGGAGTTCAGGATCAGAGTGAATACCCGTTGGCGGCAAAAGTGCATATAAAAGGTTTTAGAAATTAAGAGGTTAAAGACGTTTGCTGTGGTCCACTTCAGTAAACAGTTGAGTCTGTAGCTGCCGTTCAATGTACCTCGTGCTCGACATAGAGCCTTTCCCAACAGTAAGAGGGAGTTGTTCAGTGATGGCCTTAATCTTTATACTGAACTGTCCGACATTCAAAACACAGCCCTGAGGGACTCCAAGTTCCTGTGAAACAGAATGAAAAAGAGTCGAATCCATACGAAATTGAAATTTCCTGTCCATAAAAAAAAATTAATATAAACGGGCAAATGGCCACGTAACCCCTATATACAAATGTCTCGCAAAATGTCACACCTTCATGTTTTATCATAAGCTTTCTCAATGTCAAAGAATATTGATACAAGATGATGTCGTTTCAGAAAGGCTTCTCTGATTGACGTTTCAAGTCGAATCAGGTGGTCAACGGTGGAGTGCTGTCTACGGAACCCACATTGGGTGGGCGAGAGGAGGTTGTTTGATTCGAGGAACCAATCAAGCCGAGCATTAACCGTCCTCTCTAAGGTTTTACAGAGACAACTCATCAAAGCAACTGGATGGTAGTTTGAAGGAATCTTGGGATCCTTCCCAGGCTTAGAGAAAGGAAGAAGTATAGCCAGGAGCCAAGCATCAGGAAAAATTTATCCTGCCAAGTCCGGTTAAGAACAATCAAAAGGATAGCAAGAGAAGCAGGAGATAGATGGTGCAACATCTCATAGTGTATCTCATCAGGTCCAACTGATGTACTAACAGACCGATGAAGGGACAGTTTGAGTTCCACCAGAGTAAATCGACAATTATAGTCATAGACACAATAACTCGAATAAAAAGAGGTGATTGCTCTGCCCGAGTCTTGATGGCTAAAAAGGTAGAGCAAAAAGCATAAGTGCGATCAGAGAGAAAATTGAGAGATCAATACCAGCAAAGGACTAACTAGTTGGATGAAAATAAGTATAAGAACCAGTATTGAAAAGACAAAGTTTGTGATAAAAGAGCATACACTCTACAAAGCGATACCAGCACTTCGCCAGAAGGAATGATGTCCATTAAAGTCTTCTAGGATGAAAAAGAAAGACATCAACTGTTCAATGAAAACATCAAGGTCTGATTGTCCAGGAGACAAGAAGAGACAATAAACAGGGACGGTATGACCCAAGGAAACACGGATGGCTACGGCCCCCAAGGGTGTGTCGAGTGGGAAAGACAGGGTGGGAACATGCTGAGTGTCGAGTGGGAAAGACAGGGTGGGCACATGCTGTGTGTCGAGTGGGAAAGACAGGGTGGGAACATGCTGAGTGTCGAGTGTGAAAGACAGGGTGGGAACATGTTGAGTGTCGAGTGGGAAAGACAGGGTGGGAACATGCTGAGTGTCGAGTGGGAAAGACAGGGTGGGAACATGCTGAGTGTCGAGTGTGAAAGACAGAGGTGGGCACACGCTGTGTGTCGAGTGAAAGACAGCGGGGAACATGCTGAGTGTCGATGCGAAAGACAGGTGGGAAACACGCTGAGTGTCGAGTGGGAAAGACAGGTGGGAAACATGCCGAGTGTCGATGTGAAAGACAGGGTGGGAAACATGCTGAGTGTCGAGTGGAAAGACAGGGTCGGAACATGCTGAGTGTCGAGTGGGAAAGACAGGGTGGGAAACATGCTGAGTGTCGAGTGGGAAAGACAGGGTGGAACATGCTGAGTGTCGAGTGGAAAGACAGGGTGGGGAACATGCTGAGTGTCGAGTGGGAAAGACAGGGTGGGAAACATGCTGAGTGTCGAGTGGGAAAGACAGGGTGGGAACATGCTGAGCGTCGAGTGGGAAAGACAGGGTGGGAACATGCTGAGTGTCGAGTGGGAAAGACAGGGTGGGAACATGCTGAGTGTCGAGTGGGAAAGACAGGGTGGGAACATGCTGAGTGTCGAGTGAAAGACAGGGTGGGAAACATGCTGAGTGTCGAGTGTGAAAGACAGGGTGGGAACATGCTGAGTGTCGAGTGTGAAAGACAGGGTGGGAACATGCTGAGTGTCGAGTGTGAAAGACAGGGTGGGAACATGCTGAGTGTCGAGTGGGAAAGACAGGGTGGGAACATGCTGAGTGTCGAGTGGGAAAGACAGGGTGGGAACATGCTGATCATCATAGAGTTCCACCCTTCCATCCACTCGTCCATCACACAGCCTGTCATTTCTGTACAGAGAAAACTGCCGAATGGAGACTGTATCAGCAGGTTTGAGAAATGTTTCTTGTAAGGAAAGACAAACAGGATGGTAGGAAGGAATCAGTGTTTTGATGTCATCCTGATTAGAACGTAAATCTCGACAGTTCCATTGTATCAAGATGGCCATTTTTTTATGTTTAGGCGAATTGGGTGGAGAACCCTTCTCTTTACGACCATGTCTTTTTTCTTTACTGTTTCTATTCGAGGGAGACCTATCTTCCTCCATGGATCCTGCTCAGGGTCGATTGGGCAGGTCTTTACTGTTGGAACAGGATTCCAGTGAAGGAGGACGTGAACGAATGATCGTTTTACATCTTGGGGCGGGAGAAAAGATCTATCCGAAGAATTGCCCGTACCCAGAACAAAGGGAAGTGGATCTCGAGATTTGCTGTAATGTGTATAAAAGACAGAGATGGGTGTTGGAGATGGTTCATTAATTTTGTTTAACCATGGTGGTCAAAACACTTTTCATTTGTTTGAAGAACGTTTCTTTTGGAGACACAGAGAGATCTGTCTGTACTGCCACTGTAGTAGTGGAATGAAGTGTGGCAGCATATGTCTGAGATAAGGTGGTGGACAGCAACTTTCAAGACTCAAGATAAGTAATGTTATTAATCGTTTTGAAACACTGCACCTCTTTTTCTTCCAAAGAACGAAAGTGGAACGGGTGAGAGCCATTGCAACTGATGCAATGAGGGTCCGTTTTACACTAGTTGGCATCGTGGTCCTTGCCACCACAAAAAGTACACATCAAAGAACAACAACATGACATCTACGAGAGACCAAACCACTGATACTGAAAACATCTGAGAGGGTTTGTAATGTTTAGCCGTATTTCGCATTTAAGATAACCTGCCTTGATGGTGACATGTGGATGTGGTGATGAAAATGTCAGAATGAGGACATTGCTCAGCATCATAACTCCATCTTTGCGTGAGAAGATACGTCTCACTGGAGAAAATTCTTGAGTGGAGAAACTGGCGAGAATCTCTGATTTGGGAACGTTCTTCAAATCCCTCTCAACAATATCCCCTGTGATGAATTCAAAATAGCATGAGGTGTTATATAAATAGGTATATCCCCAATCGTCTTTGAATGCAAGATGAGTTCACTGTGTTGAGATGTGGATGTTTCCACTAATATGTCACCAGATCGAAGCTACTTTACTGACTTTGGAGAGTCAGCAAGTTCATCTAGCCCCTTCTGAATGAAAAAGGAGATATTTTTCCATAAAGGTTTGTCTGAAAAAGAATGTAGGATAAGAAAATGAGGTACAACAGGTGTTACAGATGTTGAAGATTCTGCTCAGGATCTTCAAGACAGGTCCTTCACCTATGGACTGTTTTTCACTATTTTATTTAAGTTTTTGTTTGGAGGATCCGTAATAAAAAAGGAATATATCAGTGTCCACTGACCCCACCCACCAAGAAGCCCTACAAGGAAATGCACTACAATGTCAAACAAGGACCCTGCAGTAACACCATTGTTTCGTGAGCACTATACCCAAACACCAGCATCAGATACAATGTCCACATCACCTGTTGAGAACATCTAACATTGGTACTTGGTTGACTCTAGCCCAAGTGGACCAGCCGATTGATTCAAGGAGGGGCCACTCCAAGACCGCCCGTCTAGAGGAATTCAAGGCCAAAGTGGTGTGTTATGGTTGGACCTCTTAACCACAAGGATCCTCTCCTCCCCTTCACGGGTTGCCACGCACAGCAAACACGTGGGTGGATGTTTAGATCCCAGAGGAGGTAAACTGAAAGAACAGAACCTTCCCTGGAAGGTCCCCTCACCACGTACAGGAATCGACACCGAGGGGCCAATTAATCAGAAAACTACACAGTTTGACCAGAAACGTTTAGAGATATCGAACATGACAAATCGTTCAATTTTAGTAAATAACCTTCATATGTAAGTATTTCTCCGAAGACATTAAACATCACCATCGGCAAAAGTCATCGGTATGAAGCTAGCTTAAGCAAAGTGTGAGGATATCAAGTCAGAGTTAATTTGCTCGTCGTGAACCTGGATCGTCGATAAAATATTCAGTTCTAGACGGGATATAAGATTTAGTGTTGTTTGTAAGTTTGTAAAACCTATTGGACATAAACCGTCATTTGTCATAACTATTAGTAATAACTGTTATTATAAATTGTATTAATTTATGTTTGTATATAACCAATATTTGTGTTAACAAAGAAAATCTGTGTATTAATATTGTTGGCAAATGAAATATATTTGATACATGTTAATATTTAATTAACTTCTAAATTTATTTCGTTCTTCTGTAGAATAGCGTTATTAACCCAAAGTTAGGATCCCAGGTTACTTTCCTCTCTTAAGGCCCTTTTTCATTGTAACTCAAGTTATTGTTTTTTTTACTGTTTTATTTGTTTTTTGAGTTGTTCTGTTGTTTAGTTCTATTTGAACTCAACGTTTTATTTATATGTTTTTTATCGTTGTTCTTAATGCACTTAATAATTTTTAAAACTTAATACTTAGGATCCCCTAGGGTAATAGAGCGACACGAGGACAATATGTCACATCAGAACCATCTATACATATTCGTTCTGGATTCTGATTGCACTATCCGTAGGCCACGTAATTTGTCGTATTAGTAAGTTAGTTTATCCAAGTTTGTCTTAGTGTTAGCTGAGTAGTATGGCGGTGCACGTGACGTCTAAACGTTTGTCCAGTCTTGGAGAAGGACCTCATTGGGATGAAGAATGTAAGGTTTTATGGCATGTAGACGCTTCAGCTGGTGACGTTTGTAGACTTGATGTAGAGACCCAAGAAACAGAAGTTGTTCACCTAAGTATGTAGCTCTGTTTTAGCAGTATCTTTAGTAAGAAGATTACGTTAATTAGATTTGAACAACTCCAAAGTTTGTGCAATTGTTTGATAATGTGGCATTAAACTGTGGTGTTAATATTGTCCAACAATATTCGATGTGAAACTCAAAGTACCGGTATTACGGTTACAGATAAGGTTAATACATTGCAGATTTCAGGTAGTGACTTTGTACCTTCTGATGGACTGTTTTTTTTGTCTGTAATGAAAACATGTTGTTGGTGCCCTCTCCTTAAAATCTTTCGTAGCTTATGTTGTTGGATAAACATTACTTATGTATATAATATATAGTGTGTTTCTTGATGACTATAAACCCCCTTGAAATAAAAATGTATATCAGAACGGTTGGTATTGGTATTAATACTTTTATTGATAAGGAGAGAACGTTTCGACCTTCTTCGGTCATCGTTGTTCGCTCTTCTACATAAAATATTTTCTCAACCCAAACAATCCGTTTTTGCATATATTTCTCTGCAAGTGGGTTTTCTCGACATCACAACCAACTTTTGGCTACTCTTTTACAAACGAATAGTGGGATTGACCGTCACTTTATACTGCTCCAACGGCTGCAAAGGCGAGAATATTTGGTTGTACAAGTACAGTTGTTTTGCGTTTCTTTATATTTATTTCCCTACTACGAATCTGGGTTTTTTCTATGATCGTGTTGTGTTTATTTGATTTGCAGTGTTCAAAAATGTGTGAAGGTTTCAATTTTTGTTGTTGTTCTTTCAATCTATTTTCCATTTTTCTGCTTGTTTTCTCCAACATAGAAGTCGTGGCAGTTGTTTATATATATATAAACAGTTGTTTATACTATTTTTTTTCCTTTTTTATTTAGCACGTGTGTAATAAATGAGTAATAGCTGTAATTATTCCAAACGCACATTTTTTTCTAAATAATTTAAAGCCTCAGAATTTAAACAAGTTCTGGTTAGCCTAGTGGTCATCGTAAAGCTGCTAATTTATGATTTGTGACGAATAATCATAGCCCTTTGAGGTCAGAGGTGCACACTAAAACTGAGGATTATTCAAACCCACTTATTCAGCCACAAGAGTTGGCGGCGGACGCTGTTTACTAGCTATCTTCCTTTTAGTTTATCGGTTCAAAATTACGGACAGCTACATATAGTTAGCACATTTGCAGTTCTGAACAAATATGACATAATAACAAAACGCACCAGATTCCTTGACACAATCCTAGTTCAAGAAAATATAATCGAGATATAAACCTACTTTTATTTGTTTCGTCTGTACCATTTTGTTAAGTGGCATACCTATAAGTGGCAGGGCCGTCAGCCTCGTCATTCCTTACTCCTCTGAACCTGACAAATTAGTAGTGACTGTCGACAGAGAAATAAGAAAACTGTCTTGGAAAAACCAATCATGTGAGTTGCTACAGGAAGTGGATCAGGACAAGCCTGAAAACCATTTTAACGACGGAAAGTGCGACAGGATCGGGAGACTATGGGCAGGTACGTCACTGGTCTTGGTCTATCAGTAGTACCACACTTTACAACTGCTGAGAGAGTAGTGATAGATAGAAAATGTCAAACATATAAGAAAATATATATATACCAGATTGAAAATTTAATAGGTAAAATCATTTAAACTAAATTATAATTGGTAAAAAAATTTACACCTGTTTTAGCTTTTTCAAAACAAATTATTTAGAAAGGGGAAAAGTGATTTGAACAAAAATAGTTCAGTTCTCTAAGAAACATTTGTTGTGTCTAAACAAATCACAGAAAAGTGAATATAGTCTTATTATTTTTTAGACATACAAATTGTGTGATACTACATCATGACCATGTTTTTGTTTTTTAAATTTCTCAACAGGAACTAAACGTTTTGAGAAAATCCCAACTACAGTCGCATCTGAACAAGGAACATTATACAGCCTTGACTCAAACCTGTCGCTCAGGAAACATGTGGAAAAAATTAGCATTTCCAATGGCATGGTGTGGAATTTGGACCACACAATCATGTTTTATATTGACTCCTTGCCTCGGAAGATCTATACATTTGATTTTGATTTGACCCACGGAACATTAAGTATGTTGTTTTCTTAAACTAAAGCACATTCAAGTATATTTATGGTACTGCTGTTTTACTTCGTGTTACGTGAAAAGTTAGTTTCATAAAACACAACAATATTTAAAGAATTGAAAGCTAAACTGCTGTGTTTTTCTTTATATTGTGATTCCTTGTGGAATTCTAATATTCGGACTCTTATACCCATAGCATGTATATATATTTTATTCCACTTGTGATTCCAAGTAGAATATTTAATAATAGAATTCGTTTTTTAATTACTTTCAGTGAAATTCGACCTTTTATTTTCAGGTAATCAACGCATTTTGGTAGATTTCAATGTTGTTCCAGCCTACCAGGAATGTGGACTTCCTGATGGAATGACCATCGATTGTGAGGTCAAATTGTGGGTTGCATGTTATGATGGTGGGCGAGTTGTTCGTATTGATCCTACAACAGGTCGGAAATGTTTGAAACCTAAATCTTACAGAGGAAATAGTAAAGAAAGTTGAATTAAAATGTTTGATAATAACTAAAACTTACAAGTTTAATCCTTTCAATAATTATAAATTATGGTTGTCACTCTTTCGAAACAGAAATTAACCTGATGTGTTTGTCACAGCCTTTTACTTCATTTTTTATTATTACAGCTCAAATTTTACGCACCGTTAAATTTCCTGCACAGAAAATAACCTCGTGTTGTTTTGGAGGGCCAAATTACGATGAGTTGTACGTCACATCCTCATGGGAAGGGTTGAGTGACGTTGAGAGAAAGAACCAACCACAAACAGGTGCCGTGTTTAAAGTGTCAGAGCTCGGTGTGAAGGGATTTCCTCAAGACCGTTTCGCTGGTTAAGGTCTATTAAAGTTGAGAAAGCTGTATTGATAAAGAGTGAAAATATAAATATATTCAACGAACACACAGTTGTTAAATATATATAAATGTTTCTTTGTTACTAAAACTAAATTAGATTTGTTAGTGTTATTAATATTCTCATATAAATCTTTGTATCAGATTTTTTTTAATAATGAAAAAAAATATTCTTCATGACAAATGATTTCAATAAATTTATATGCCATGATATCTAATCTGTTGATCCGGTAAAATTATCACAATGACTACTTCGAGTAACAGCTGGAAACCACGGATATTCCATCGAATAAGACCTGTATACCATAATGACTTTCGTAAGTAACGTTTGTATTCCATGGATATTTCTTTACATAAAAATATATCCCACTAATTAAAAAATCACGAAACCATATAGTACTGCATACCATATATTCCTGACATCAGCAGAAAAATAACCAACATTTGGCAAAAACTGGTAACAAAATATGACATTACAGTTAATACCAAATTTTATAAAATACCAAACACAAACCTAAGGTCTATACTATATAAAAACTACACTGACAAACACCACACCAAAATTATTTATAAAATATAATGTGATAACTGCCACGACATCTGTATTAGAGAAACAAGTAGAAAAATGGAAACCAGATTCAAAGGACACGAAAAGCCACCTTTTCACGTTTTCGAACATTGCATGTCAAATAAACACAACATAACCATAGAAAACACCCAAATACTAAATAAAGAAACAAACGCAAAATTAAAGAAGCCTTACTTAAACAAAAACTCAGCCCAAAATAAACGAATACAAAGGAACACCTTTACACCTGTATTTATAAATACAATCAAATATCTAAGCACGCCCTCTACATTCCTACACAACCCCCTTCAAACATGTGGTCAGCTATCGGTCAGTTACCTCTTTCTTTCTTTGTGAACCTGATGATGACCAAAGAAGGTCAAAACGTTGTTCGCTCCTCTAGATAAAAGTTTTTTAAACCCGTAACAGCCATTTATATATATATATATATATTCTCTACAAGTGGGTTTTCTCGTCATTACAGCACAGTTGGGATTGATCGTAACTTCATAACACCCCCACGGCTGAAAGGGGCGAGCATGTTTGGTGCGACTCAGATTCGAACCTGCGACTTTCAGTTTATAAGTCGAGTGCTTTAACGACCTGGCCATGACGGTTAGCAATAGCAAGAATGGAACACAGTTCCATGCAACTACGTGTTATATACACCGTAACTATGAGCTTTTGACGGATGGTGTTACATTCCACAATAATAAAACATTTTTTCTTCTATTATGTATAAGTTACAGTAGACAAGATCTCCGAGGACATGATTCCAAGTAGAATATTTAATAATAGAATTCTTTTTTTAATTACTTTCAGTGAAATTCGACCTTTTATTTTCAGGTAATCAACGCATTTTGGTAGATTTCAATGTTGTTCCAGCCTACCAGGAATGTGGACTTCCTGATGGAATGACCATCGATTGTGAGGTCAAATTGTGGGTTGCATGTTATGATGGTGGGCGAGTTGTTCGTATTGATCCTACAACAGGTCGGAAATGTTTGAAAACTAAATCTTACAGAGGAAATAGTAAAGAAAGTTGAATTAAAATGTTTGATAATAACTAAAACTTACAAGTTTAATCCTTTCAATAATTATAAATTATGGTTGTCACTCTTTCGAAACAGAAATTAACCTGATGTGTTTGTCACAGCCTTTTACTTCATTTTTTATTATTACAGCTCAAATTTTACGCACCGTTAAATTTCCTGCACAGAAAATAACCTCGTGTTGTTTTGGAGGCCAAATTACGATGAGTTGTACGTCACATCCTCATGGGAAGGGTTGAGTGACGTTGAGAGAAAGAACCAACCACAAACAGGTGCCGTGTTTAAAGTGTCAGAGCTCGGTGTGAAGGGATTTCCTCAAGACCGTTTCGCTGGTTAAGGTCTATTAAAGTTGAGAAAGCTGTATTGATAAAGAGTGAAAATATAAATATATTCAACGAACACACAGTTGTTAAATATATATAAATGTTTCTTTGTTACTAAAACTAAATTAGATTTGTTAGTGTTATTAATATTCTCATATAAATCTTTGTATCAGATTTTTTTTAATAATGAAAAAATAGATTCTTCATGACAAATGATTTCAATAAATTTATATGCCATGATATCTAATCTGTTGATCCGGTAAAATTATCACAATGACTACTTCGAGTAACAGCTGGAAACCACGGATATTCCATCGAATAAGACCTGTATACCATAATGACTTTCGTAAGTAACGTTTGTATTCCATGGATATTTCTTTACATAAAAATATATCCCACTAATTAAAAAAATCACGAAACCATATAGTACTGCATACCATATATTCCTGACATCAGCAGAAAAATAACCAACATTTGGCAAAACTGGTAACAAAATATGACATTACAGTTAATACCAAATTTTATAAAATACCAAACACAAACCTAAGGTCCATACTATATAAAAACTACACTGACAAACACCACACCAAAATTATTTATAAAATATAATGTGATAACTGCCACGACATCTGTATTAGAGAAACAAGTAGAAAATGGAAACCAGATTCAAAGGACACGAAAAGCCACCTTTTCACGTTTTCGAACATTGCATGTCAAATAAACACAACATAACCATAGAAAACACCCAAATACTAAATAAAGAAACAAACGCAAAATTAAAGAAGCCTTACTTAAACAAAAACTCAGCCCAAAATAAACGAATACAAAGGAACACCTTTACACCTGTATTTATAAATACAATCAAATATCTAAGCACGCCCTCTACATTCCTACACAACCCCCTTCAAACATGTGGTCAGCTATCGGTCAGTTACCTCTTTCTTTCTTTGTGAACCTGATGATGACCAAAGAAGGTCAAAACGTTGTTCGCTCCTCTAGATAAAAGTTTTTTAAACCCGTAACAGCCATTTATATATATATATATATATTCTCTACAAGTGGGTTTTCTCGTCATTACAGCACAGTTGGGATTGATCGTAACTTCATAACACCCCACGGCTGAAAGGGGCGAGCATGTTTGGTGCGACTCGGATTCGAACCTGCGACTTTCAGTTTATAAGTCGAGTGCTTTAACGACCTGGCCATGACGGTTAGCAATAGCAAGAATGGAACACAGTTCCATGCAACTACGTGTTATATACACCGTAACTATGAGCTTTTGACGGATGGTGTTACATTCCACAATAATAAAACATTTTTTCTTCTATTATGTATAAGTTACAGTAGACAAGATCTCCGAGGACATGGTGGCGACTTAGACCTGGCGTGGATGTATACATCTAGTTTAATAGTGTACAAGCGAGTTTGTTTTGTAAACCATTTTTTATACACAAGTTGGCATGACAATTTGACAGCTTTTGATTTGAAATGGTGACAATTTGACAGTCATCATACAAGTAGAAATAATCATTCACGATATTCTAATGTCACTTGCTGACCAATCAGGCTGTACAAAGACGTCGTCAAAACACACTGTCTACAAATACAAGTTCTGTGTACATTCACTTTTGATACTGTCACCAGGTGTCAAGGTTTATTGGGCATACCGCTTGTCTTAATGGATGACAGTGTAAACCTAGATTAATCTGTATGACTTAAGACAAATCTACTTTGATCAGTGACGTTGTGGTTTATCTGGGACAATATTCAAACGTGGTTCCTTCCATTCCAAAAACTTTTAGCTGTCATGTCGTTATGATAAACAATTAGTATACAGTACAAGTAGGCCAAAATATTTTGTTTTGTTTGAATAACTACAAAATACATTAATGTAACCGTGATATATATAGATAGAAGAGTGGTCAGAACAGAGTGAGCCTAGTTTTATTACAGTATACAGATACAAGTCTTTCTATTTAGTTACACTTAATTGTAATGTATCGATATGTTTCTAATATGAGTTAAGTGTATTTGATGTATAAATATTTTGTATAATTCCGGATTGGTCCATCTGACTGTTGTTTATTATACAAAGAGAATAAAGTGACGTCATAAGGCTAGAATTAGAATAATCCAAACAACAACAACATAACACTAAATAGCCTGTTTTGTAGAAATGTCCCTTTTCAGTAGTCATAGTTTAGAATTTGAAGGGAGTTTCATGTTTTCCTTATATTTTGTTAATCTGGTCTCCCGATTTTCTCAAAGTGTAGAACAATGAGACGGAAACCCTGAATCGTCGGATACATAGTACATTCCAGCAAATCAATCAACAGCCCATGCTTCACCTGCAAAGTTACAAGCAGAAGACAAGAGTGTGAGCACATGTTAATTTTAAAGTACGCCCCACAGACATTCTTCAATGTCCTCGGATGACCAAGTATTTAAGCTTAAATGCTTGTGACGATAAATCTTCAGATGAAAGTATATACATAATAACGTATCGAATCAACAACTCCAAGGATTTGGCAGCTTATGAAACGTGTTCATGTAAAACTCGTACAACATGTCCTTACTATACCCCTAAATCTAGTAATAACTCTAGACACACACAAAATTATATTTCTTCTCCCATTTCTCCTGGATATCACACACAAACGTTACAACATGAATTATCTAAAGATGTATTACCTTAGTTGGACATCCCTTGTCGAAAATCATGAGAAACTTCTCACATCACATATATTGTACAAAGATCAACTTCATATAAACAGGACCACATTTCACCACATATATCGTACAAAGATCAACTTCATATAAACAGGACCACATTATACCACATATATCGTACAGAGATCAGCTTCATATAAACAGAAACACATTACATGACATATATATACAGCCCATCATATGTATATAGAATGCTCCGATTTATACAGCACCACAGCCCATCATATGTATATAGAACACTCATGTTTATACAGAACCACAGCATATCATATGTATATAAAACACTCCTGTTTATACAGAACCACAGCATATCATATGTATATAGAATCCTCCTATTTATACAGAACCACATCACATCATATGTATATAGAACACTCCTGTTTATACAGAACCACAGCATATCATATGTATATAGAACACTCCTGTTTATACAGAATCACAGCACATCATATGTATATAGAATCCTCCTGTTTATACAGAATCACAGCATATCATATGTATATAGAATCCTCCTGTTTATACAGAATCACAGCATATCATATGTATATAGAACACTCCTGTTTATACAGAATCACAGCATATCATATGTATGTAGAATCCTCCTGTTTATACAGAATCACAGCACATCATATGTATATAGAACTGTCCTGTTTATACAAAATCACAGCACATCATATGTATATAGAACTGTCCTGTTTATACAGAATCACAGCACATCATATGTATATAGAACACTCCTGTTTATACAGAACCACAGCATATCATATGTATATAGAACACTCCTGTTTATACAGAACCACAACAAATCATATGTATATAGAATCCTCCTGTTTATACAGAACCACAGCGTATCATATGTATATAGAACACTCCTGTTTATACAGAACCACAACACATCATATGTATATAGAACACTCTTGTTTATACAGAATCACAGCACATCATATGTATATAGAATCCTCCTGTTTATACAGAACAACAGCATATCATATGTATATAGAATCCTTCTGTTTATACAGAACAACAGCATATCATATGTATATAGAATCCTCCTGTTTACTTGGAATCACACTACATCAGATACAGCGTCATCCTCTTCACACAAACCAAGTGCAAGTTGTAAACAACACACAACTTTTACGCATGCAACCTTCGTGTCTACTTGAACATTAGAAACAGTATCCTTCATCTTCACAAAATTACCTTGAACACTAAATCCAGAACTGGTTCTGTACGAGATAAAGTCACATCTCAAACATCAGTTACACCACGTGCTTAACGTGCACACAAAGTGCATTTACTACCACTGTACTTCTGGCGACAGAAGATAAGAGTTGATTCTACTTTATAAAGTAAAAACAAAACGTTTTATGAGACGGTGATACAAGAGCAACAGTGAGACATTGATTGGTTCTGGAAAACGATCGTGTAAACTGGCTATATTTCAAAACGTCTGCAAGAAACTGATCAACCCAGACAAACATGTAACGTTTTAGTAGAAAGATGAGATTGAAATCACTTATGGTGTCCTTCTGTCGATGTTACAGACGTTACATAATACTGTTGTATAGTTACTATAACATAAGACTGTTGTATAGTTACTATAACATAAGACTGTTGTGTAGTTACTATAACATGATACCGTTATATAGTTACAACAACATAATACTGTTGTACAGTTACAACAACAGAATACTGTTATATAGTTGCCGTATCATAATACTGTTTTGTAGTTATCATACTTTAATGATGTTCCATTGTCTCATCTAAACTACAATATTGTTCCATACTATAAACATGAGAGAAACATAAACCCACTGGTAATATAAACCATATCATGAATATCAGAGAAACACACACAATGATCCATATAAACCACACCAAAATGGAGAATACAACTTTGGGTTTGTGTGTAAATGGTCCAGAAATAAAACAAAGAAATCGTTTCGTTCTTCAGTAAAATGGCGATTATTAACCAAAAGTAAGGATCCGAGGTTACTTTCCTGTCCTAAGGCCCTTTTTCATTCTAACTAAGGTTGTTGTTGTTTTTACTGTTTAATTTTTTTTCGAGTTGTTCTGTTGTTTTGTTCTATTTGAACTCAACGTTTTATTTATATGTTTTTTATAGTTGTTGTTAATACACTTAATAATTTTTAAAACTTAATACTTAGGATCCCCTGGGATAAAAGAGCGGCACGAGGACAAATTTTCACATCAGAGCCATCTATACATATTCGTTCTGGATTCTGATTGCACTATCTGTAGGCCACGTGATTTTGTCGTATTAGTAAGTTAGTTTATCCAAGTTTATCTTAGTGTTACTTGAGAAGTATGGCGGTGCGCGTGACGTCTAAACGATTGTCTAGTATTGGAGAAGGACCTCATTGGGATGAAGAATGTAAGGTTTTGTGGCATGTAGACGTTTTTGCTGGTGACGTTTGTAGACTTGATGTAGAGACCCGAGAAACAGAAGTTGTTCACCTAAGTATGTAGCTATGGTTACGAGTATCATTAATAAGAAGATTACCTTAATTATATATGTAAAAATGGCTCGCTTGGTTTGAGAAAATATTTTACGTAGAGGAGCGAACAACGTTTCGACCTTCTTCGGTCGTTGTTCGCTGTTCTATGTAAAATATTTTCTCAATCCAAACGAGCCGTTTTTTACTTATATATTTCTCTTCAGGTGGGTTTTCTCGACATCACTGATAATTACGTTAATTAGATTTGAACAACTCCAAAGTTTGTACAATTGTTTGATAATGTGGCATTAAACTGTAATATTAATAATATTTTAAAAAACATTTCAACTGACGTGTTACAAACAAAAAGCGTGTTGGTTGAACCTCCCCTCGGGCTCAAGAGACACTTGAATATTATAACCCAGATTTGACCTTGAGCAGAACAACAACCTGATACGGTTTTTAAAAGGAAGAATCTACAGTAAATATATGTAGAATTAGAAATACAAATATTACTGTAACTGTACAGCTGTATTATTTGTACGGACACACGTACATATTGTTAAAACATTTAAACTTCGCCAAGTATGTGGTAATATGTTACTTTCAACATAAACAATAACAATAGTTTGTGCTTTCTGCCACGAACATTAAACTTTAGTAAAAATATGTCTTACTTTATACCTCGAACAATATTCGATGTGAAACTCAAAGTACCGGTATTACGGTTACAGATAAGGTTAATACATTGCAGATTTCAGGTAGTGACTTTGTACCTTCTGATGGACTGTTTTTTTTTGTCTGTAATGAAAACATGTTGTTGGTGCCCTCTTCTTAAAATCTTTCGTAGCTTATGTTGTTGGATAAACATTACTTATGTATATAATATATAGTGTGTTTCTTGATGACTATAAACCCCCTTGAAATAAAAATGTGCCTCAGAGCGGTTGGTATTGGTATTAATACTTTTATTGATAAGGAGAGAACGTTTCGACCTTCTTAGGTCATCTTCAGGTTTACAGAATTTGCGACTGACCGTTGCTGGGCACATGTCTTAGAAACAGGAGTATAAACAGGTAGAGGACTGTAGTGTTTGTTTGTTTTTTGAATTTCGCAAAAAGCTACTCGAGGGCTATCTGCTCAAGCCGTCCATAATTTAGCAGTGTAAGAAAAGAGGAAAGGCAACTAATTATCACCACCAACACCCCCCTCTTGGGCTACTCTTTTACCAACGAATAGTGGGATTGACCGTCACATAATACCGCTGAAAAGGTGAGCATGTTTGGTTGTGTAAGAATAATTGTTTTTATTTTGCGTTTCTTTATATTTGTTTCCCACCATAAATCTAGGTGTTTTCTATGGTCGTGTTGTGTTTATTTGATTTGCAGTGTTCATAAACGTGTGAATATTTAATTGTTGTTGTTTATTGAATCTATTTTCCATTTTTCTGCTTCTTTCTCCAACATAGAAGTCGTGGCAGTTGCTTATACTATTTTTTCTTGTTCCCTGAGATTTGTGTCCGGCAACCGATCTTACGGCATCTTAGCAAACTCTCTTTGTTAACCTGAAGATAACTAGTTTTAATAGATGAAAATGATTTTTTAAAGCGACATTTACTTGGTTAACCATTTAAAGCACTCGGCTGGCTTCCAGGTTGAGTCAGATCAGTGTTTTTCATGAGTTTTATTACTATTTGTGTTGACTCCAGTTAATCTTTAAGTTAAACTTCTACCATTGTAACACATTTGTTAATAGTTTTGTTAACTGCGATTAAAATATTTCGAGGGATGTTAAACATAACTACGCTCTTACTATGTGAAATATTAATTTCATAAGAAAATATAAATGGGTGATAGCTGTATTTGTTCCAAACGCACATATTTCTTAGCCTCGTGGTTATTGTAAAGCCGCAAGTTTATGAATTGTGACTTATAATCGCTCAGCCCTTTTGAGGTCAGAGGAGCGCACTAAAAGTAAAGATCATTCAAACCCACTTATTCAGCCACAAGTGTTGACGGCGGGCGCTGTATACTAGCTATCTTCCTTCTAGTTTATCGGTTCAAAATTAGGGACGGCTACATATAGTCAGTACATTTGCAGTTCTGAACAAATATCCGTAATGACAAAATGCACCAGATTCCTTGACACAATCCTAGTTCAAGTACAATATAATTAACATATAAACCTACTTTTATTTGTTCCGTTTGTACCATTTCGTTTTAAATCTTTAGATTTTCTTATACATTTCAATATTTTGGATATCGTACTTGTAGGTGGCAGGGCCGTCAGCCTCGTCATTCCTTACTCCTCAGATCCTGACAAATTAGTAGTGACTGTCGACAGAGAAATAAGGAAACTGTCTTGGAAAAACCAATCCTGTGAGTTGCTGCAGAAAGTGGATCAGGACAAGCCTGACAACAATTTTAACGACGGAAAGTGCGACAGGATCGGGAGACTATGGGCAGGTACGTGACTGGTCGTGGTCTATCAGAAGTACTACACCTCACAACTGGTGAGAGAGTAGTGACAGACAGAAAATGTCAAACATATACGAATACGTATATATACCAGATTGAAATTTTAATAGATATAGCATTTACACTAGATTATAATTGATAAACAAATTTATATCTGTTTTAAGTTTCTTAAAACAATTACATATTATTTAGTTAAGGGAACACTAGTTTTAACAAAGACAGTTCAGTAAAAAAACATTTGTTGTGTTTAAACAAAAAATATAGTCTTATTATATTTTCGACATTTACATTGTGTGGTACTAAGTCGTAACCATGTTTTTGTTTTTTTAAATTTCTCTATAGGAACTATGAGTTTTCAGAAAATCCCATCTGCAGTCGAACCTGAACAAGGAACATTATACAGCCTTGAATCAAACCTGTCGCTCAGGAAACATGTGGAAAAAATTAGCATTTCCAATGGCATGGTGTGGAATTTGGACCACACAATCATGTTTTATATTGACTCCTTGCCTCGGAAGATCTATGCATTTGACTTTGACCTGACCCACGGAACATTAAGTATGCTTTTTTTTTTTAAATAAAGCACATTCAAGTATATTTATGGTACTGCTGTTTTACTTTATGTTACGCCCAAAATTAAACTCATAAAACACAACAATTTTCAAAGTATTGAGCGCTAAACTGCTAGGATTTCGATCGGAGTTTTAAGATTTATGTGTTTTTTCTTTCTATTGTGATTCCTTGTGGAATTCTAATATGCGGATTCTTATACCCATGCATGTATATATATTTTAGTCCTGTTTTGATTCCAAGTGGAATTGTTAATATTAAAATTGTTTGGTTTTAATTACTTTTATTTTCAGGTAATCAACGCACTTTGGTAGATTTCAATGTTGTTCCAGCCTACCGGGAATGTGGACTTCCTGATGGAATGACCATCGATTGTGAGGGCAAATTGTGGGTTGCATGTTATGATGGTGGACGTGTTGTTCGTATTGATCCTGCAACAGGTTAGAATTGTTTGAAAACTAAATCTTACAGAGGAAATAGTAAAGAAAGTTGAATTAAGATGTTTGATAATAACTAAAACTTACAAGTTTAATCATTTCAATAATTTTAAATTAAGGTTGTCACCCTTTGGAAACAAAAATTAACCTGAGAAATTTATATGCAAAAACGGCTCGTTTGGGCTGAGAAAACACTTTACATAGAAGAGCGAACAACGTTTCGACCTTCTATGTAAAGTGTTTTCTCAGCCCAAACGAGCCGTTTTTGCATATAAATTTCTCAACAAGTGGGTTTCTCGTCATCACTAAAAATTAACCTGATGTGTTTGTCACAGGCTTTCACTTCATTTTTTATTATTACAGCTCAAATTTTACGCACCGTTAAATTTCCTGCACAGAAAATAACCTCGTGTTGTTTTGGAGGGCCAAATTACGATGAGTTGTACGTCACATCCGCATGGGTAGGGTTGAGTGACGTTGAGAAAAAGAACCAACCACAAGCAGGTGCCGTGTTTAAAGTATCAGAGCTAGGTGTGAAGGGATTTCCTCAAGACCGTTTCGCTGGTTAAGGTCTATTAAAGTTGAGAAAGCTGTATTGATAAAGAGTGAAAATATAAATATATTCAACGAACACACAGTTGTTAAATATATATAAATATTTCTTTGTTACTAAAACTAAATTAGATTTGTTAGTGTTATCAATATACTCATATAAATCTTTGTATCAGATTTTTTTTAGTAGTGAAAAAATAGATTCTTCATGAAAACTTTATTTCAATAAATTTATATACCATGGTATCTAGTCTGTTGATCCAGTAAAATTATCACAATGACTCCTTCGAGAAAGAGCTGGAAACCACGGATATTCCATCGAATAACACCTGTATACCATAATGACTTTCGTAAGTAATACTTGTATTCCATGGGTATTTCTTTACATAAAAATATATCCCACTAATTAACAAATCACGAAACCATATACTACTGCATACCATATATTCCCGACATTAGCAGACAAATAATCAACATTTGGCAAAAACTAGTAACAAAATATGACATTCCAATTAATACCAAATTTATTCAAAAACCAAATTCAAAGAACACAAATTGTAAACCTTCACATGTTTTCGAACACCGCAATTCAAATAAACACAACGTAACCATAGAAAACACCCAAATACTAAATAAAGAAACAAAGGCAACATTAAAGAAGCCTTACTTATACAACAACCCAAGACCAAAATAAACCAACACAAAGGAACACCTTTATACCTATATTAATAAATATAATCAGACATCTCAGCACGCTCTCTACACTCCTACACTCAGTTACACAACTCCCTACAAACATGTGGTCAGCTATTGGTCAGATACCTCTCTTTCTTTGTGAACTTCACGATGACCGAAAAAGGTGGAAACGTTGTTCGCCTCTCTACATAAAAAAATTCTCAACCCAAACCAGCCGTTTTTACATATATATATACTCTCTACAAGTGGGTTTTCTCGTCATTACTGCATAGTTAAGATTGACCGTAACAGCATAATATGTTTGGTGCGACTGAGATTTAAACCCGTGAACCTCGGATTGCAAGTCAAGTTCTTTAACCGCCTTCCATACCGGGTCTCCAAATGATTGAAAAAAAAACAGTTTTATGCCATAACGTGTTGCATACACCGTAACTAAGAGCTTTAGGCGGATGGTGTTACATTCCACAATAAGTAAAACTCTTTTCTTCTATGATATATTAAGTTACAGTAGACAAGATCCCCGAGGACGTGGTGGGGACTTCAATCTGGCGTGGATGTATACATCTAGTTTAATAGTGTACAAGCGAGTTTGTTTTGTAAACCATTTTTTATACACAAGTTGGCATGACAATTTGACAGCTTTTGATTTGAAATGGTGACAATTTGACAGTCATCATACAAGTAGAAATAATCATTCACGATATTCTAATGTCACTTGCTGACCAATCAGGCTGTACAAAGACGCCGTCAAAACACACTGTCTACAAATACAAGTTCTGTGTACATTCACTTTTGATACTGTCACCAGGTGTCAAGGTTTATTGGGCATACCGCTTGTCTTAATGGATGAGAGTGGAAACCTAGGTTAATCTGTATGACTTGAGACAAATCTACTTTGATCAGTGACGTTGTGGTTTATCTGGGACAATATTCAAACGTGGTTCCTTCCATTCCAAAAACTTTGAAGTGTCATGTCGTTATGATAAACAATCAGTATACAGTACAAGTAGCCCAAATATTTTATTTTGTTTGAATAACGACAAAACACATTAATGTTACTGTGATATATATAGATAGAAGAGTGGTCAGAACAGAGTGAGCCTAGTTTTATTACAGTATACAGATAAAAGTCTTTCTATTTAGTTACACTTATTTGTAATGTATCGATATGTTTGTAATATAAGTTAAGTGTATTTGATGTATAAATATTTTGTATAATTCCGGCTTGGTCCATCTGACCGTTGTTTATTATACAATGAAAATAAAGTGACGTCATAAGGCTAGAATTAGAATAATCCAAACAACAACAACATAAAACTAAATAGCCTGCTATGTAGAAATGTCCCTAATACAGTAGTCATAGTTTAGAATTTGAGGGGAGTTTCATGTTTTCCTTATATTTTGTTAATCTGGTCTCCCGATTTTCTCAAAGTGTAGAACAATGAGACGGGAAGTTATATAATATAACTTGGGTTTTCGGAATATTAATTTTTATTCTATATTTCTGTCAGTATTCTTCTATATTATTTAGGACTGGTTGGAGGTTTGTTGCTGCTGTTGAAGGAATGGGGTCACTTTTCCAGACCGCTACATCGTCAGCAATTTGTGATGCTAAACCTAAATTTAGGTCCGACAGTGGCATATTACTAACATACATGATAAATAATATGGGGCCAACTACCCCTACCTGTAGGACTCTTACTCCACGCTAGTCCTTTCCAAAACGGCCCGGCATGGCCAAGCGTGTTAAGATGTGGGACTCGTAATCTGAGGGTTGCGGGTTCGAATCCCATTTGCGCCAAACTTGCTCGCCCTTTCAGCCGTGGGGAGTTATAATGTGACGGTCAATCTCATTATTCGTTAGTAAAAGAGTAGCCCAAGAGTTGGCAGTGGGTGGTGAAGACTAGCTGCCTTCCCTCTAGTCTTACACTACTAAATTAGGGACGGCTAGCACAGATAGCCCTTGAGTTGCTTTGTGCGAAATTCAAAAAACAAACAAACAAAAAATCCTTTCCAAAATAATTAAATAGACCGCCATATATATGGTGCCAGCGTCTACTATCGTGAAGAATTATCAACACAATGATAAATGTATTACATGATTGCAGTAAAGCTGGAAACTTTTGTTATTACCTCTTGTTAATTATCCTTAAGATTGGTAATTTCTTTACAAACGTTTATTAATTCTTTCAAAGCAATCTTTTTATTTTAAATGTCTTTTCAAAATGTGCTAATTTTAAAAATCATCCCTGAGTCCTGCAGCACCTTTAAAAAAGTGATAATTATTATTAGTGGTGTCGGAACAGTTTCCATACTTGTTTTTTAATAGGCGGAACGCCGTTCCGTCTCTTCTTCCAACAAATCCGACCTTACAGGCCCGGCATGGCTAGGTGGTTGGGGCGTTTGACTCGTAAGCTGAGGGTCGCGGTATCGAATCCTCGTCACACCAAAGGTGGGAGAAAATGTTGACAACATGGCTGTTTACAACGTCTGATCCAATTAACTTGTTAGCTATTGAAATGTTAGTTACTTTCTGGGATTAAGAGGTAAAAATATACAAGAGCTTATGATCATCCTGTAAACAATAAATGTTTAGTTTCCAGTGATATAAATACATTACGTTTTGGTTTAACCAATATTTCTTATTTAACCTGTTGACTGCCAAGTATTTCAGTTGCTACGGCAGCTCCAATGTCGGGTTTTTTTTCACCATAAATTGAGTGTTTTTTGAAACAAATGAAATGAACAACAAATACTATTTTTTCTCAAAGCCAAACTTACAGTACTACACAAAATGAAGAAATATGTACAAAACAATAATGCACAAAATGTCATTTTTGGGTATTGAAATAATGACACATTTAATAATTCACTTTCGTGTGAATTTTTTCAGCAGGGGTCAACACAAAAAGACACTTTGCAATCAGTACATTCATATCTGCTGTCCCTCCTCGTGGATTTGTCAGAGCATACCTTACACTTTCTAGTGGGGTTCTTTTTCTTTTTTGTTTGGGGAATAAGTGTTGGGAAGTGACGTTCTGTGAGGCGAAGGGATTTTCCAAAGAAGGCCGGCCTCCGTTGGATTTTGGGTGATGTGTGTGGTTATCTTCAATCAGGGTACGGATGACACCGAGTCTAAACTCCAGGAGAGACAAGTTGTTTCCCAGTTATTTGTAAACTACCAAAGCATTGTAAACTGCTATATCTATCATGTGAAAAAATATTTTTTTTGTACCATTAGACAGCCTTGCGCATACTCGTATAAGCAAGCAACACATTGTCACATAAGTCAACTCATCCTGTATACCGATTGTAATCTATGCAAAGGATTCAGCGTTCCAAGAGAAAGTGCTTTAATGACAATGATTGGAATGCTGAATCCTTTGCATTGATTACAATCGTTGTATGGGAGGGGTTGACTTATGTGACAGTAATGATAACTGGCCATTAACACCTTCACCAACATCTAAGGCTTGTATTTCCGTATTTTTCAAAGAATCTTCAAAATCCGAATTTTCTGAATCGCCACCGCTCTCTTCAAACTCCGAACCAAGTTCAAAATACAACTGTAATGCTTATTCAATTTGAAACTTTTTTCGTGACTCCATTTTGGATCGCAAGTGTAACAATATGTAAGTAAGTCAAATGCATATATAGAGGCCACCATGTTTTGGTTCGGCATGGCGTGGGACTCGTAATCCGAGGGTCGCGGGTTTGCATCCCCGTCGCACCAAACATGCTCGCCTTTTCAGCCATAGGGTAGCCCAAGAGTTGGCGGTGGGTGGTGAATATCTAGCTGCCTTTCCTCTAGTCTTACACTGCTAAATTAAAGACGGTTAGTGCAGATAGCCCTCGAGTAGTTTTGCGCAAAATTAAAAAAACAAACAAAATAGCATATATGGTGTTGACATCTAGCGTTGAATATAGGTATTATTGAGAATGAATTAACTCGTCCGTGGCAATGTGTTACCGATCAGCTTGTTATCTCGTCTACGGTACTGAACAAGTTAACTTTCTTGGCAATTACTAGAGAACCCTTAAATAAAACGGATATTACTATCGTTTACGGAGACAAATTAATTTGTTACAAGATATGTTTTTTACAAAGAACATAGAAATAAAAAGGTTTTAGAAACAGAAAGTACCATTAAACAAATAATGTTTATATCAAAACACTTACACATAACAACAATATCGATTCAGAATCATAAACAATATGAAACAATGGTCATTTACACCATCTTCTTTCCATGAATCAAATGTGTCATGGTCAGCAACTTCTAAATTTCATTTCAAACATAATTTCTCAGTACCGTGGCTTAAAAGTGATAAGACCTCAGAGAAAAGTAGATAAAGTCACTTCGTAAACGTTTCATCTTGTCATTTTTAAATACAAATACAGTATGCAGATATTTACTGGACAGCTGTGGCTTTAGCAGCGTGAACCTTATCACTACAGAAACGAGATCTAGGTTGTTAATCAACCATGTGACAAAACTCGTGTTTTAAAACTGGAAACCAGACGACTATTGTTCAGTAAAAGAGCCACGAACAAGACTCGCCACGTCCAAGGAACTCACAATGAACCAAGTTTTGTTAATAAATTTCTTTGTTTGTTGTTTAGAATTTTGCGTAAAGCTATACGAAGGCTATCTCCGCTAGCCGTCCCTAATTAAGCAATGTCAGTTTGTTTGTTTTGTTTTTTGAAATTCGCATAAAGCTACTCGAGGGCTATCTGTGCCAGCCGGCCCTAATTTAGCAGTGTAACACTAGAGGGAAGGCAGCTAGTCATCACCACCCACCGCCAACTCTTGGGCTACTCTTTTACCAACGAATAGTGGGATTGACCGTCACATTATAACGCCCCACACGGCTAACAGGGCGAGCATATTTGGCGCGACGGGATGCGAACCCCCGATCCTCGGATTACGAGTAGCACGCCTTAACACGCTTGGCCATGCCAGGCCCAGCAGTGTCAGACTAGAGGGAAGGCTACTTGTCACCACCACTCACCGTTGACTCTTGGGCTACTCTTTTTACCAACGAATGGTGGAATTGACCGACAAATTATAACATTATAAGTGGCAAGTGCGTTTGGTATGACGGAGATTCCAACCCACGTCCCTCATATAATGAGTCTAGCACTCTAACCACTTGACCAACCCAGGCCTGTTAATAAGTTATCCAGGATTTCAAAAGTTCGAGATGAGAGAAAAATATTTTTTATTGTAACGTTTCGAAACGTAGACTTTATTTACCATAAGAGTTTACAGCCACTGCTTCTGTAAAATATTTTTATGTATTGATGACGTAATAAACACTCACCATCGTAACAGTTTCAAGAAGCGCCCCTCACTTCTTTATTTAGCACTATAGATAAACCCTAAGATATCTACCTTCTTCGTGAGTATTACGTCAGATTCTTTCCGACTTGTTAAATCAGATAAATTATCATATAAGTGGTGTTTACAAAATGTTCCTGCAGAGTGCTATTTTTTATGAATCTGGTTAACTTATCGAATGATTAATCAGACAGAACCAGGACTAAAGAGTGAAATCAGAGTATTGTTTACAACTATTAGAACAGATGTTTTACTAGAAGTTCAGAAAATCTTCATACTGCTGTATACCAATGTTCTCACTTTATGTTTCAGTATATAGGTCACGTGTTTAATAAGATAGTTGTATCGGATTTATCGTTAGACGCTTGTTTTAGTATCTTCGCTTATGTTAGTTTTTTTTTTTTTTTTTGCATGTGACGTATATTCTTGACTGCGTATTTCGCATATCCCGTGTGTTCTCGAAATATGTAAATATTCTTGAATGTAATAACAATGTACTAGGTGTGTATGTAATACCAGCGATAGATAGTATTGTTACCAAACGAACTTTGGTGAATGTTCTAGAGCCTCACGTTATTGGTACATATAAAAACCGACACCCTGAGAGATAAATAGAATTATTATTATTGAACAGCTACAGTCACTGTGCTATAGGCCTGGGAAGCTATCATTGTGATTAACGTCTGCTAATCGGATAGTTGGTTGGTTTATTTGGTGTTTTATGGCACAAATCAACTGGGCTATCTGCGCCAAGAAAGTAAAATGTGGCTCATTGTGATCTGAGTGTTGCACAGACTACACACTGGTGCATCGGTTCCTGATGAAGGAAAACGATGAGTTAAAAAACTGTGACCAATGTGTAGTCGAGATAGGACAACTGCCTCTTTCTGATCCTTACGGAAGCAAAACGGTCAAAGTCCAATATACAGTTTTGTTTGGAAAAGCTTGTTTCCATGTTGCTCACTCTAAGTCGACTGTCATCTGGCAGGAGCCAAACTTTGAATACAGGACCATAGTCCATGTATGGAACAGGCACAGAAGTGATACTGCCAGAACTGACAGATTCAGCTGCAGTGTAGGCGAGCTTGTTCCCGCGAATACCAACGTGACCCAGTATCCAGAAAACCTGGATAAAAGTAGATGTTAAATAGAAATGGGCCAGTCAATTTTGAATAACAGCAAAAACAGGGTGTGAACCAATGTGAAGCAATTCCAGGCATAGTAGAGAACTAAGCGAGTCAGTATAAATTGTGCAGTTTGAGTATTGCTTAGTTTCTACGTGATCCAGGGCAAGAGAAATGACGTACAGTTCAGCAGTGAACACAGAAGCTGTAGAGGGAATTCTGCGCCTAACTACCGAACCACAACTAACCATGACAGAGCCCACACGGTCACCGGATTTCGAACTATCTATAAAAATATGAATAGAAAGATAGTTCGAGAGATGTTCTGTAAATAACAGACAATGTTTCAATCAGGGGGACCACCAGTGGATCATCGGTATGTCTGCTGACTTACAACACTAAAATCTGGGTTTAGGTGCCCGTGGTGGGCAGAGTATAGATAGCCCACTGTGTCTCTTTGTGTTTAATTCAAAACAACAACAACCAATCAGGGGCGTCTACTTTTCTCGGATGACTTAAAGATAGGTCACATTTGGGAACTGTAAAATGCCATGGTGGGATGAGCTGACCAGTGGATACAGCAATATTATCCAAGGACAGACCCAATTCATCCAACTGCGCCTGGATACGAAGGCCAAAAGGACCAATGGCAGATTGTTTGTTCTATGGCCCACTGAGTTTTGATCGACTGAGAGCACGATATATCTTTAGCATAGAACATCGATTCGCTCCCCAAGTGGTGGAAGAGAGGACACGAAGGATGTTCAGTGCTCTTGTACATTTGATCTGTAGCTGCTTGATGTGTGGTATAAAGGTCAGCTTATGGTCAAAGATAAGCCCCAAGAACTTAGTCTGAGTCCACAGGCAGCACAACTTCACCAATACGGAGTTCAGGATCGGGGTGAATACCCCATTGGCGGCAAAAGTGCATGCAAACGGTTTTAGAAAGAGAGAGGTTAAAGCCGTTTGCTGTGGTCCACTTCAGAAAACAAATGATGGTAGTCTGTAGCTGCCGCTGAATATACCTCATGTTCGACGGCTGACATGAGATGTGAAAGTCGTCGACATAGAGCCTGTTTGCAACAGCAAGAGGGAGTTGTTCAGTAATGGCATTAATCTTTACACTGAAAAGTGTGACACTCAAAACACAGCCCTGAGGGATTCCAAGTTCCTGTGAAAGAGAATGGGAAAGAGTCGAATCCACACGAAATTGGAATTTCCTGTCCATTAAAAGAAAATTTAATATAAACGGGCAAATGCCCACGTATCCCCTATATATGAAGGTCTCGCAAAATGTCACACCTTCATGTTTTATCGATGGTACGACTCAAGAAAACACGGATGGCTACGTCCTCCAAACGTGGTCAAGTGGGAAAGACAAGGTGGGCACATGCTGAATAACCAACAGTCCAACCCCTCCATGCACTCGTTCATCACACAGCCTGTCATTTCTGTAGAAAGAAAACCGTCGAAAGGTGACTGTGCCAGTAAGTTTCAGAAATGGTTCCTGTAAGGAAAGACATATAGGATGGTAAGAAGCAATCAGTTTTTTGATGTCATCTAGATTAGAATGTAAACCACAACAGTTCCATTGTATCAAGATGGCCATATCAAGGAGGCCTATCAATCTCCATGTATCCTGCCCAGCGTCGATTGTGTAGATCTTTACTGTTGGAACAGGACTCCAGTGAAGGAGGACGTGAACGAATGATCGTTTTACATCTTAGGGCGGGAGAAAAGATGTATCCGAAAAAATGCCCGTACCCAGAACAAAAGAAAGTGGATCTTGAGATTTGCTGTAATGTGTGTAATGGACAGAGATGGGTGTTGAAGTTGATTCATTAAACGTTTTAACCATAGAGGTCAAAACACTTTTCATTTGTTTGGAGAACGTTTCTTTTGGAGACACAGAGAGATCTGTCTGTACTGCCACTGTAGTAGTGGAATGAAGTGTGGCAGCATATGTCCGAGATAAGGTGGTGGACAGCAACTTTCAAGACTCAGGATAAGTAATGTTATTAATCGTTTTGAAACACTGCACCTCTTTTTCTTCCAAAGAACGAAAGTAGAACGGGTGAGAGCCATTGCAACTGATGCAATGAGGGTCCGTTTCACACTAGTAGGCATCGTGGTCCTTGCCACCACAAAGAGTACACATCAAGGAACAACAACATGACGTCTACGAGTGACCGAACCAATGATACTGAAAACATCTGAGAGGGTTTGTAATGTTTAGCCATACCTCGCATTTAAGATAACCTGCCTTGATGGTAGCAGGTGGACGTGGTGATGAAAATGTCAGAATGAGAACATTGCTCAGCATCATAACTCCATCTTTGCGTGAGAAGATACGTCTCACTGGAGAAAATTCTTGAGTAGAGAAACTGGCGAGAATCTCTGATTTGGGAACGTTCTTCAAATCCCTCTCAACAATATCCCCTGTGATGAATTCAAAATAGCATGAGGTGTTATATAAATAGGTATATCCCCAATCGTCTTTGAATGCAAGAGTAGTTCACTGTGTTGAGATGTGGATGTTTCCACCAATATGTCACCAGATCGAAGCTACTTTACTGACTTTGGAGAGTCAGCAAGTCCCTCTAGCCCCTTCTGAATGAAAAAGGGAGACATTTTTCCCTAAAGGTTTGTCTGAGCAGAATCTTCAACACGTGGTCGTTCACCGATGGACTGTTTTTCACTATTTTATTTAAGTTTTTATTTGGAGAATCCTTAATAAAAAAGGAATATTTCAGTGCCCACTGACCCCACCCACCTTGGAGCCATACAAGGAGATGCACTACAATGTCAAACAAGGACCCTGCAGCAACACCATGGTTTCGTCAACACTATACCCAAACACCAGCATCAGATACAATATCCACAACACCTGTTGAGAACATCTAACATTGGTACTTGGCTGACTCTAGCCCAAGTGGACCAGCCGATTGATTCAAGGGGTCACTCCAAGACCGCCCGTCTAGAAAAATTCAAGGCCAAAGTGGTGTGTTATGGTTGGACCTCTTAATTACCAGGATCCTCTCCTCCCCTTCACGGTTCGCCACGCACGGCAAACACGTTGGTGGATGTTTAGATCCTAGAGGAGGTAAACTGAAAAAACAGAACCTTCCCTGGGAGGTCCCATCACCACGTACAGAAATCTACACCGAGGGGCCAATTAATCGGTCAACTGCAGAATTTGACCAGGAACGTTTATAGATATCGAACGTTACAAATTGTTAAACTTTAGTAAATTAACTTTGGATGAAAGTATTTCTTCGAAGACATTAAACGGTATCATCGGTAAAAGTAATTGGTGTGAGGCCAATCAAGCTAGCTAGCTTAAGCGAAGTGTAATAATATCAACTCAGAATTAATTTGCTCATCGTGAACCTGGATCGTCGATAAAATATTCAGTTCTAGACGGGATATAAGATTTAGTGTTGTTTGTAAGTTTGTAAAACCTATTGTATATAAACCGTCATTTGTCATAATTATTAGTAATAATCGTTATTATAAATGATATTACTTTTTGTTTGAATATTTGTGTTAGCAAAGCAAATTCTGTGTATTAATCTTGTTGGCAAATAAAATAAATTTGATACATGTTAGTATTTAATTAACTTCTAAATTCATATTTCCCGTATTTAAAATAGTAATACATAACGTACATGACATAATAAATCAGAGACTCGTCCAATATAAATTATAATACATAAGACAATGTGGTTAACCTCACCATTAACTGGTAAAAGAGTAGCCCAAGAGTTGACGGTAGGTGTCGTTGAATAACGTCTTCTCTCCAGTTTATCACTTAAAGTAAGAGAAAGCTAGCGTAGTTAGCCCTCGAGTAGATGTATGCGAAATTCAGCAACTAAACTATATAATTTTGTTTTGTATTTGAATTATTTACGAAATATTGATAGAAAATTTCGAAATGATCGGATGAAAAACTGGGCTGAGCGAGTCTTTAACACGAGAATCACTTGTATCTGTCACATGCCAACTGTTAACATTGTCTCTAAAACACACGATTGGATTCTTCTTTTGTTAAATCCAACAACTGTTAATGTGTGCTTAATTAATTAGCTTTATCCATTATCACTTGTCTGCGGACTTATACTACTGGAAACCAATTTTTGATGCCAGTCGTGGGCAGAGCATAGGTGGCCATTTGTGTTTAAATACAAGACAAACAAACATTGTCCCTGACGGGAAGATACGCCAGTGCGGTGTATCAAAAAACCAGATATATATAACAAAATAACGAAACAGAATGCTGTGCACAGACATCAGTAATGTGAGAGGCCTGGTATGAAACTACATTGGTCCAGAAATAAAACAAAGAAATCGTTTCGTTCTTCAGTAAAATGGCGATTATTAACCCAAAGTAAAGATCCCAGGTTGCTTTCATGTCCAAAGGCCCTTTTTCATTCTAACTCAAGTTGTTGTTGTTTTTACTGTTTTATTTGTTTTTTGAGTTGTTCTGTTGTTTAGTTCTATTTAAACTCAACGTTTTATTTATATGTTTTTTATAGTTGTTGTTAATACACTTAATAATTTTTAAAACTTAATACTTAGGATCCCCTGTGGTAAAAGAGCGGCACGAGGACAATTTTACACATCAGAGCCATCTATACGTATTCGTTCTCGATTCTGATTGCACTATCTATAGGCCACGTGATTTTGTCGTATTAGTATGTTAGTTTATCCAAGTTTGTCTTACTGCTAGCTGACTGGTATGGCGGTGTGTGTTACGTCTAAACGATTGTCCAGTCTTGGAGAAGGACCTCATTGGGATGAAGAATGTAAGGTTTTATGGCATGTAGACGCTTTAGCTGGTGACGTTTGTAGACTTGATGTAGAGACCCGAGAAACAGAAGTTGTTCACCTAAGTATGTAGCTATGGTTACGAGTATCATTAGTAAGGAGATTATGTTAATTATATATGTAAAAACGGCTCGTTTGGTTTGGGAGCGAACAACGTTTCGACCTTCTTCGGTCGTTATTCGCTGCTCTACGTAAAATATTTTCTCAATCCAAACGAGCCGTTTTTTACATATATATTTCTCTTCAGGTGGGTTTTCTCGACATCACTGATAATTACGTTAATTAGATTTGAACAACTCCAAAGTTTGTACAACTGTTTGATAGTGTGGCATTAAACTGTAATATTAATAATATTTAAAAAAACATCTCAACTGACGTGTTACAAACAAAAAATGTTCTGGTTGAACCTCCCCTCGGGCTCAAAAGACACTTAAATATTGTAACCTAGATTTGACCTTGAGCAGAACAACAACCTGATACGGTTTTTTAAACGAAGAATCTGCAGTAAATATATGTAGAATTAGAAATACAAATATTACTGTAACTGTACAGCTGTATTATTTGTACGGACACACGTACATATTGTTAAAACATTTAAATTTCGCCATGTGGTAATATGTTACTTTTAATATAAACTTCAGTAACGATAGTTTGTGCTTTCTGCCTTGAACATTGAACTTCTGTAACAATACGTCTTACTGTGTACATCGAACAATATTCGATCTGAAACTCAAAGTACCGGTATTACGGTTACAGCTAAGGTAAATGCATTGCACATCACATAGTGACTTCTGATGGACTCAGTTTTTTTTCTGTTATGAAAACATGTTGCGCCCTCTCCTTAACTTTGTTAGATAAACATTACTTATGTATATAATATATAGTGAGTTTCTTGATGACGATAACCCCCTTTGAAATAGAAATGTATTTCGGAATGGTTGGTATTGGTATTAATACTTTTATTGATGAGAGAACGTTTCGACCTTCTTAGGTAATCTTCAGGTTAACAGAGTTGCTGGTCACATGTCTTAGGGACAATAGTATGAACAAGTACAGGACTGTAGGGAGCGTTGCAGTTTGATGTTAGGTTTGTTTTGAATTTCGCGCACACACACAAATACGGTCGGTGTTCAAGTATAAGATTAATATTTCCCCTGGGGTGCTCGAAGACTAAACAGTCCTCCTTCAACCCCGCATCTGGAGGAAATTAGAAAATTATTAACGTGAGTTGATAACACGGATAGACAGATCTATGAATGTGATTTTACTAATCTAAATACTTGTTTGGTAAGCGTGGCAGGCAACAAAGCGAAGGCTAAGAAAACTTCCCTCCAAAAAGAGATACGATGAGAAACAGGTCGGATACAACATGAACAATAAACAAACGGGCCAAATCAGGGTCGGGGATGGATCGATGGATCAAAGTGCTCAAGCAGGGATCAATGGATCCAATGCTTAAGAATTAGAATTAGGTGTGGGGAGAAACGGGAGTACCCCGAGAAAACCCACTTTCACGACCTGGGTGCCGAATAATCCACCCAGATCATGCCCGAGGGTAGCTGTCGGGTAAGAAATTCTAGGTTAATAATCACAGGAGAAATAAAAAAATTAATAATTACGATCATGATGAGAGGCCAAGTTTGGTTGTGGTGGCAATGTCGGGTTAGCACGTTTTGTGATAAGTATGCGCCTTAAATTTGCTCGAGCCATATCTATACGTTGATGTGCTAATAACCTCCTCTCAGGTGAAATTTCAAGTGGTGTTTCTAGGCTTGGCTGTTCTACACTGGTCTGGACGGACTTATGTCTTCCCTTAATTTGAGATTGTGACGACTTGGTGTTTGTGGATGTGGATTCGGTTTGAACCGAGGCGTCGGTCGCGTGGTTTGTATCTGGGTCGAGGTGGTGGAACTTGGAATGAGAGGTGTGGTCTGGCACGATTTGTTATCAGACTTCTCAGGCTCAGAGTGGTTTGATTCAGGTCGGTCGGTTTTGTGTACAAGTTTATGTTATAGGTTGCGAAACGTATTCAGGTTGTTTGGGTGATCTCGGATTAGTTGGGCGACGTCGGGGGCGTTCGGCACTAAAATGAAAAATATGGTAGTAACAACCATTGTGTAGAATTGTATCGGCAACATGCTTGGTGATGGTTGTTACTATTTTCATGAAGCTAGTAGGTTGTCTGGTAGATTTTGAGAATATACGATGCACGGCGTATATTTCGGTCTTTGTCTGGGTTTCTATGGCGTTTTTGATCTCGGGCTGATGTATCGAAGGGTGTATACCTCTCAAGAAAACAGCGAAAAGGCTTTTTGTCGGAGAGCATCTGATGTTAATTACAGTGTTCCACGGTTCACAGAAGTATGAAAGGTCGGCAGAAGTTGACGGTTGAAGGAGAATACCTCCTCGGCGAAGGAACCGTGTTCTAGAGGGGTCTATGGAAGCGCCGGGCTTAGCTTGGGCGATAAACGTAGCAACTTGAAAAGGCGAGCGGTGGGGTGGTAGACCGTCGACGAAGACCGGCGGGACAGAAGGTGCGAGTGGCCTTGCAGGTCCAGGTAACGAGAACGACATACTGGGAAATCAAAAGGAGATAAAACACACGTCTTACTTACTCGGCGTCCCGTGTGTGACTCTGAATTTCGGGCAAAGCTACACGAGGGTTATCTGCTCTAGCGGACATCAGCAAGTCATAACCACCCACTCCCAACTCTTGGGCTACTCTTTTACAAACGAATAGTGGGATTGACCGCCACATAATACCGATCCAACGGCTGGAAAGGGGAGCATGTTTGGTTGTACAAGTAGGGATTTTTATTTTGCGTTTCTTTATATTTGTTTTACTACTGTGAATCTTGGTGTTTTCTATGATCGTGTTGTGTTTATTTGATTTGCAGTGTTCATAAACCTGTGAAGGTTTTATTTTTTGTTGATGTTCTTTGAATCTAGTTTCCATTTCTCTTCTTGTTTCTCCAACATAGAAGTCGTGGCAGTTGTTTATACTATTTTTTTCTTTTTTCCCTAAGACATGTGTCCGCAACCGTCAGATGCAAACTCTCTTTGTGAACCTGAAGACGACCTAGAAAGGTCGAAACGTTGTTCTCTGCTAATCAATAAAAGTGTTAATACCCATACCAGCTGTTCTGAAATACATATAGTGTGTTTATTATTTTAAGCCTGTTTTGGAGATCGTATTTACCGTTTTAAATATTGTGGTGAACCTTCCAACCTAAACGTGGCGTGTTATAGTAAATCTCCATTATGTTGTGATTTAATTTAGTACATTGAATAAAAACATCAACATGCACGTTTTAATGTTATATTGGAGTGACGAAGAACGTCGTTTTGATTTGTGGTAATTTGAATTGATGAAAATGATTTTCTAAAGCGACATCTACTTGGTTAACCATTTAAAGCACTCAGCTGGCCTCCAGGTTGAGTCTGATCAGTGTTTTTCACGAGTTTTACTGTTCTTTGTGTAGACTCCAGTTAATCTTTAAGTTAAACTTCTACCATTGGTAACACATTTCTTAAATACAATTAAAATATTTAAAAGATGTTAAACATCACTACGCTCTTACTATGTGAAAGGTTAATTTCATGAGAAAATATAAATGGGTGATAGCTGTATTTGTTCCAAACGCACATTTTTCTTAGCCTCGTGCTTATTGTAAAGCCGCTAGTTTATGAATTGTGACATATAATCGCTCAGCCGTTTTGAGGTCAGAGGTGCGCACTAAAACTGAGGATCATTCAAACCCACTTATTCAGCCACAAGTGTTGGCGGCGGGCGCTGTATACTAGCTATTTTCCTTCTAGTTTATAGGTTTAAAATTAGGGACGGCTACATATAGTTAGCACATTTGTAATTCTGACCAAATATGACAAAACTCACCATATTCCTTGACACAATCCTAGTTCAAGTACAATATAATTAACACATAAACCTACTTTTATTTGTTCCGTTTGTACCATTTCGTTTTTAATCTTTTAATCTAATCTTATAAATTTTCATTTTTTGTATATCGTACCTGTAGGTGGCAGGGTCGTCAGCCTCGTCATTCCTTACTCCTCAGATCCTGACAAATTAGTAGTGACTGTCGACAGAGAAATAAGAAAACTGTCTTGGAAAAACCAATCCTGTGAGTTGCTACAGGAAGTGGATCAGGACAAGCCTGACAACCATTTTAACGACGGAAAGTGCGACAGGATCGGGAGACTATGGGCAGGTACGTAACTGGTTGTGGTCTATCAGAAGTACTACACCTCACAACTGGTGAGAGAGTAGTGACAGACAGAAAATGTCAAACATATACGAATATGTATATATACCAGATTGAAATTTTAATAGATAAAAGCATTTACACTAGATTGTAATTGATAAAAACATTTATACCTGTTTTAACTTTCTTAAAACAATTACAAATTATTTAGGAAAGGAAAACCTGGTTTGAACAAAGACAGTTATGTAAGAAACATTTGTTGTGTCTAAACAAATAACAGAAAAGTGAATATAGTCTTATTATTTTTTCGGCATACAGATTATGTGATACTACGTCGTGACTATGTTAATGTTGTTTTAAATTTATCAACAGGAACTAAAGGTTTTGAGAAAATCCCAACTGTAATCGAACCTGAACAAGGAACATTATACAGCCTTGACTCAAACCTGTCGCTCAGGAAACATGTGGAAAAAATTAGCATTTCCAATGGCATGGTGTGGAATTTGGACCACACAATCATGTTTTATATTGACTCCTTGCCTCGGAAGATCTATGCATTTGACTTTGATTTGACCCCCGGAACACTAAGTATGTTTGTTCGTTTGTTTTTTTAAATAAAGGACATTCAAATATATTTATGGTACTGCTGTTTTACTTCTTGTTACGTCAAAAGTTAGTTTCATAAAACACAACAATATTTAAAGTATTGGGCGCTAAACTGCTAGGATTTAGATCGGGATTTTAACATGAATGTGTTTCTTCTCTCTATTATGATTCCTTGTGGAATTCTAATCCGGATTCTTATACCCAAACATGTATATATATTTTAGTCCTGTTTTGATTCCAAGTGGAATATTTAATAATAGAATTTTTTTTTAAATTATTTTCAGTGAAATTCGACCTTTTATTTTCAGGTAATCAACGCACTTTGGTAGATTTCAATGTTGTTCCAGCCTACGAGGAATGTGGATTTCCTGATGGAATGACCATCGATTGTGAGGGCAAATTGTGGGTTGCATGTTATGATGGTGGGCGGGTTGTTCGTATTGATCCTGCAACAGGTCAGAATTGTTTGAAAACTAAATCTTACAGAGGAAATAGTAAAAAAAGTTGAATTAAGATGTTTGATAATAACTAAAACTTACAAGTTTAATCATTTCAATAATTATAAATTAAGGTTGTCACCCTTTGGAAACAAAATTTAACCTGATGTGTTTGTCTCAGGCTTTCACTTCATTTTTTATTATTACAGCTCAAATTTTACGCACCGTTAAATTTCCTGCACAGAAAATAACCTCGTGTTGTTTTGGAGGGCCAAATTACGATGAGTTGTACGTCACATCCGCATGGGCTGGGTTGAGTGACGTCAATAAAAAGGACCAACCACAAGCAGGTGCGGTGTTTAAAGTGTCAGAGCTCGGTGTGAAGGGATTTCCTCAAGACCGTTTCGCTGGTTAAGGTCTATTAACGTTGAGAAAGCTGTATTGATAAAGAGTGAAAATATAAATATATTCAACGAACACACAGTTGTTAAATATATATAAATATTTCTTTGTTACTAAAACTAAATTACATTTGTTAGTGTTATTAATGTTCTCATATAAATCTTTGTATCAGATTTTTTTTTAGTAATGAAAAAATAGATTCTTCATGACAAATGATTTCAATAAATTTATATACCATAGTATCTGATCTGTTGATCCGGTAAAATTATCACAATGACTTCTTCGAGTAACAGCTGGAAACCACGGATATTCCATCGAATAACACCTATATACCACAATGACTTTCGTAAGTAACATTTGTATACCATGGGTATTTCTTTACATAAAAATATATCCCACTAATCACGAAACCATATACTGTTGCATACCATATATTCCCGACATCAGCAGAAAAATAACCAACATTTGGCAAAAACTAGTAACAAAATATGACATTCCAGTTAATACCAAATTTATTCAAAAACCAGACACAAAACTGAGGTCTATACTATGTAAAAACTACACTGACAAACACCACACCAACATTAGTATAAAATACAATGTGATAACTGCCACGACTTCTATATCGGAGAAACAAGTAGAAAAATGAAAACCAGATTCAAAGAACATAAAAATCCACCTTTACACGTTTTCGAACACTGCAAATCAAATAAACAAAACATAACCATAGAAAACACCCAAATACTAAATAAAGAAACAAACATAAACAAACGCAAAATTAAAGAAATCTTACTGCAAAAACCCAAGCCCGAAATAAACGAACACAAAGGAACACCTTTACACCTGTATTAATAAATATAATCAAATATCTAAGCACGCCCTCTACATTCCTACACTCAGTTACACAAGCCCCTTGAAACATGTGGTCAGCTATCGATCAGTTACCTCTTTTTTTCTTTGTGAACCTGATAATGACCGAAGAAGGTCGAATCGTTGTTCGTTCCTCTACATAAAAATTTTCTCAACCCAAACCCGCGACCCTCGGATTATGAGTCGAGTGCTTTTACCACCTGGCCATACCGGGTCTCCAAATGACTGAAAGGAACACAGTTCTATGCCATTACGTGTTATATACACCGTAACTAAGAGCTTTTGACGGATGGTGTAACATTCCACAATAAGTAAAACATTTTTTCTTCTATTATGTATAAGTTACAGTAGACAAGATCCCCGTGGACGTGGTGGCGACTTAGACCTGGCGTGGATGTGTACGTCTAGTTTAATAGTTTTATATACACAAGTTGGCATGACAATTTGACAGTCATCATACAAGTAGAAATAATCATTCACGACATTCTAATGTCCAATCAGGCTGTACAAAGACGTCGTCAAAACACACTGTCTAGAAATACAAGTTCTGTGTACATTCACTTTTGATACTATCACCAGATGTCAAGGTTTATTGGGCTTGTCTTAATGGATGAGAGTGTAAACCTAGGTTAATCTTCATGACTTAAGGCAAGTCTACTTTGATCAGTGACGTTGTGGTTTATCTGGGACAGCATTCAAACGTGGTTTCTTCCATTCCAGTACAAGTAGCCCAAAATATTTTGTTTTGTTTGAATAACGACAAAACACATTAATGTAACTGTGATATATATATAGAAGAGTGGTCAGAACAGAGTGAGCCTAGTTTTATTACAGTATACAGATACAAGTCTTTCTATTTAGTTACACTTATTTGTAATGTATCGATATGTTTGTAATATAAGTTAAGTGTATTTGATGTATAAACATTTTGTATAACTGAGTGTGTTTTGGTATGTTCACATTAAAACAAGTTCTGCAGAACTGATTCTCACATGAATTCAACAAGCATATTGTTATGAATTGTACATTTACTGGTGAAAATTGTTAATTATGTTAGTCATAAATATGTACAAATATTTACAATTGTTCAATAATTTTAGTCTACCAGCATTTATGATAGCAAATCACAAGATAAAAATAATATAAATTTCTTCTATACTTTTTTCTTTTCGGAAAATTTTCATGAGGGTTACGTTTGCCACAAAATAATATTAAAAATCTTTCAAAGATGATTCAATGGAGAAAGACCATTGCCATATTCCTGAGTTTTCAGTGGATTAGTTTTAAGAAATATAGGTATATATTGTTCTATAACTAATCCACTGAAAACTCAGGAATATGGCAATGGTCCTTTTGTTTCTAAAATGTTTAATATTACTTTGTGGCAAACGTTACCCTCACGGAAATTTTCTGAAAATAAAAAAGTATTTAGGAAGTTTATATTATTTTTATTTTGTGATTTGCTATCATAAATGCTGGTAGACTAAAATTATTGAACAATTGTAAATTTATAGAAGTTGTAGAAGGACCATTATGCTTTGTATTCAAATGTGTATGGTGTAGAAATGTACCGATAATGGATATTTAGGTATGTAAGATGTATGGGTACCCACAACAAGGACTGGATATGTACTATGGAATAAAGATTAGAGAACGTCAGGATAAATAAAATAGTTATGAAAAGTAGCATGTCGCATTTGATTTTAATTATCTAACCATTTAAAACTTATTATTTGCACGTGAAAGTTTATACAATTTGTTATTTCTTAACTTGTCATATTTTTCTGAAGTCGACATTGGTTAAACATATCAGATCAAATGTACTTGTACTTCACCGGTAATATGTCGTTTTTACTTTGCCTAAGATATTCTTCTAATTACATTACCTAACGTTACGTCGACATTCAAACATGAATCCCACTGTAGGGATTGATATTTGTTCTTTACGACGGGATGATCTTGAATTTCAATGAAGAGAATGCTAACAATTCATCCAAATTATTTTGTTCTGATTATAGAATAATATTATTAGATAAATACTTTAAACTGGATTTCATCGAGATGATAAATTCACAGTGTTATAAGTAATGTTTTATTTTTCTTTACAATAAGAAACTTATTATGTACATAAATTAAGCTGGGATAAAAACTGAATGGTTGTAGCAAAGCTTCCTCACACACCTTGCAGAGGGAATTTGAGGGGAAAGGTCTCAGATCCAAAAATATCTAATTGCAGATGTAGGGAGGGAAGAAGAGCATGACCGTTAGGTCATAATTCAGTAAAAATAGAAAAATGTAGTCTTTAAAAGATTAATTTGACAAATTTGTTGTCTTTAAGTTTAGTACAATATATATAATCACTGATGATTTGGTTTGTTTTTAATTTCGCGCAAAGCTACTCGAGGGCTACCTGCGCTAGCCGTCTTTAATTTAGCAGTGTAAAACTGAAGTGAAGGCAGTTAGTCATTACCACCCACCGTCAACTCTTGGGTTAGTCTCTTGCTAACGATTAGTAGGATTGACTATAACATTATAGCGCCCCCACGGCTGAAAGGGCGAGAATGTTTGGTATGACGGAGATTCGAACCCGTAACCCTCAAATTACGAGTCGAGTCCCTTAACCACCTGACCATGCCTGGCCCCATCAGTGATGCCGTAGGTGTAATAATTTATTACTTCTTTTGGACTTCGTGGACTAGGATACATTTTATAATCCCACATTGCAGATTGTACCCTAGGATCTGTTTTTTAAAAAAATGCAGCGGATTTTGTTTAATATTTTGATTTTAGTGTGCTCTGTTTTGGCTTTTACAAAAATTATGGTTATAATATACGTATATTTTTTCAAATATTTGTATCAATTTTTGCCATATAATATCAAATATCTCCGAATAAATTTTATTATATTTATAATATAAGTCTTTTTAATAATTTCTAAACGTTTTATTTAAGAATACCGAATCTTTGGAAGTGTAGATCCATAAATAACATTCTTTCCCACCCCAAAAAGGGCATGGCGCGCCACCTCTTGACCATTGGTAACAGTATTTCAGATGCATGGCTTTTTGTTTGTCTTGAATTAAGCACAAAGTCACACAATGGGCTATCTGTGCTCTGCCCGCCACGAGTATCGAAACCCAGTTTTCAGAGTGTAATTCCGCAGACTTACCACTGTGCCACTTGGGGGGCAAGATGCATGGCGTAATAAACACTGAGTTGAAAACAAAAGGCAAAAAAAAACAAGAAATTTTTAATCCTAAAATTTTCTTGTGGGCTAAATTTCAATGCATTCTTCGTATGACAGGTCAGAAATGTGTGTGTTTTGTGAAAGATATTTGTACTAATTTCAAAATTAAAATAAGGTTTAGATCAGGGGTGTGCAACATTTTTCGTCGGTGGGCCATATAACCAACTTCATCAATCAAGCGGGGCCACTTAAAAAACAAGCTTATTCGTGTACATGCACAATAAATTAAAAAAAATTCTCAAAATGCAAGCAATAATATTTTATATTTTTGCATGAGTGATCATTTTAGTGCGACACTTGAAATTTAGAGTCCTTGCAGAGCTTGTCAATATCAGCTTTGACAGAAGTGGTTGCCACTCTTAACTGACTGGTCAAATGTTCATCAGTCAGCTGACTTCTACATTTGGTTTTGATGAGCTTCATTTTGGAGAAAAATTGCTCACAGCAGTAGGTGCTACCAAAAAGGGAGGCAATTCTTTGTGCATGACGGGACAAATTGGGAAACTTTTCACGTACACAGAGTTTGTAAAAGTCTAGCAAACTGTTTTCAGAGAATTTCCTTTAGTGTCCATGTCAGCCTGCAGTTCAATGAGTTCCATTTGGCAATCATCAGGACTGTCTTCCACTGCCAAATCAAAAGGTTGAGCGAACAATTTCAATCTAATTTCAGTTTGTCTGAAATCTGGAAATCTGTTTGCAAACTCATCACGCAGCTTTTGTACACTGGTTCCATATTTGGTGCAATCCAGATTAGGAAATTCCAGTTTCCTGGTTGCAAGACATGTAAAATGGGTCAATATGGCTCTTCTCAACTGAACCTGGAAAAGTTCCAATTTCTTCTCAAAAGCACAAATATGCTCAAACAACTTATTCACAAGTTGACTTTTCCTTTGTAGTTTTAAGTTTAAATCAGACAGATGCTGTGTAATGTCTGTGAGGAATGCTAAGTCATTCAGCCAGTTCTCATTGCTCAAGAAGTCCACATTCTGACGTTTGCTCTCCATGAAGAACTTAATCTCCTCTCGCAGATTCCAGAATCTCTTCAAAGTAGCAGCTCTACTAAGCCAACGTACAGCAGAGAAGTACAAAACATCTGAATACTCACTGTCCAGCTCATCTAAAAAAATTTTAAATTGTCGATGATTTAATCCTCGTGTTCGAATATAATTTACGCATTGGACGACATTTTTCATGACTTCTGCAAAATCCAGAACTTTGGTGCACAAGCTCTCTTGGTGAATAATGCAATGGCTTACAACTACGTCTTGTGCTCCAATTGCAGTTAGAAATTTCTTGGTGAATCCATTTGTCCTACCTGTCATGGAAGGAGCACCATCTGTTGTAACACCACATAATTTATAAGGATTCAGTTCAAACTTTTCTACAACCTTAAGCACTTGTTCACAAATATCCTGTCCTGTGGTTGTGGAGGAAAGGCTTGCCATATCTAAAAACTCTTCGAAAACATCAAAGCCTGCAGTAACAGCTCTGATGAAAATGACAAGTTGGGATGTGTCATTGATATCAGTGCTTTCATCCAAAGCCAGACTGAAAGCTTCACACAAATTCAATCTCTCTTTCAAAGTTTCTTTGATGTCCTCTGAAAGATCTTTTGTCCTGCGTGAGACAGTAAAGCGGGAAAGGCTAGTTTGCTCCACCAAATATTTTTTCTCTGGACATGCATATTCTGTGAATATTGTTAAACAATTTTTAATAAATTCTCCATCACTGAAAGGCTTTTCCTTTTCTGCCATACATTCACAAAGCTTAAAACTCAGTTTTGTCACCAGTTCTGAATTTTTCTTGAAAGTGGTAAAAACACCTTGTTGCTTTTCAATGGATGTTCTTAAATGTTCAATTTTGTCCTTTCGTGCCTGACCAACAATTTCATCAAACTGGGAGGAGTGCTTAGTTGCGTAATGTCGCTTAATATTGTACTCTTTCATGACTGCAATTGTAGTTTGACAGACGAGGCAGACAACACCTTGATTATGTGGGACAACAAGATATTTTGTGCACCATTCACTGTTGAATAACCTTCCCTCATCATCAATTTTTCGTTTCTTAACTGCTGACATTTTACTAGCCCTGAAATCAAAACAAAAATTATTCTCACGAAAATAGCAAAGTAGAAAAAAACATAGAATTTATTTACACGTGGAACCTCTTATGGACAGAAACACATGTTTCTAAATTGGCATCCCGATCATAGCCTTCCGGTACTTAAATTAATTGAGAATAGCAAAATACAGTGTGACCTCGCCTATTCGCGGTTCGCCATTCGCGGCCCCGCATATTCGCGGGTTATGCGCGAACTGCGTTTTGTAGGTCACAGAGACTGAAAGGGCTTTTCGAGGAGATTTCTGTTGTATTTACTCAATCAAGCCGTTTTATCAATTGTCGTCTTCACCAAACAAGATTGACTGCTATTGGCTGACTGCCTCAGCTTCCCCAACAACGCAAACGGCAAAGCACAGCCCGGTAACGCACGGTACAATTTAGTGAAATACATAACAGTATGCAATATTGCTACATTATTACTGCATCAATGAGTATAAGTATCATTAGTGTTTGGGAAGCATTTCATATAGTATATAATCGCATACATATACGTTTTAAAACTGCGTCCAATATTCGCGGTTTTCGCTATTCGCGGAGGGTAAAGAACGTAACCCCGCGAATAACGAGGTCACACTGTACATAGAATCAGATGCATCTGAAAGCAAAAATTTTAATAAATTCAGTAAAGTCACAACAATATACTAAATAATAATCAATTTACCTTCAATCTCTTGTAGTAACTGTAAAAGGTAATAAAATTTTCACCAATAATGAATGACGGACAGCAAAGGTTAGGGAAAATTGTCGCCAGCGAGCGAAGGCGAGGTTCAGGACATGACGTTGAGTCGTAGACAATAGTGCTAGTGCACGTCACCTATTCATGCCCTAAGGAGGCCGACCAATCAAATTCGGCCTGCTCCTCTCTAGCAAAGATAATTTTAGAAGTTTGTCGAGTCGAAGCCTGGGAATCCCGTAGGATCGATGCTTTTAAAAATATTCCATTTGCGTTGGATTACAGATCAGGCCACATGGTTAGATTACAACAACTAGGGCCACACTAAATGGCTTGGCGGGCCGGGTTGTGGCCCGCGGGCCGCCTGTTGCACACCCCTGGTTTAGATCATTTAGGCTTGACACATTTATTAAAATTAAATAATAAAATTATCCAAACAGTTAGTTTAATTAGAAAATGGCTATAGATGGTGAGGTAATATAGCCTTTTGATTGTCAGTCCAAAAAGCAGGCTTTGAAAGTTCAGCACGTAATAATGGTGGCTGCTAAAGCATGGAGAAAAGCACGTGACTTCCAATCTAGTGTAATTAATACTAAGATAACAACATCAACAAGTGAGAGCTCTCTTTAGATAATGAGAGTTATAAGCTTATGACAATAAATCAATATATGACACTGTGGTATATACTTTTTATTTCATACTTACCCAACAATAACATTTCTTCCATCCAATGTCTCCCTGTTCATTCAAATATTAATTTTTAACTCTGAAAAATGGTCGACTAAAGTGAAACTAACGTAAAACATGTTATATGTTTGTCACTGTAATCCACATATGCAATAAATATATACCTAACTACAGTCAAGTATTGTTTATGTTTCTAACGGCAAAGGTGCATTGATTGAAAAAATCGTTAAACAAACTTTAGAATAAAATTATGGTAAAGATATTTATCTTATTGTTTTAAAATTACTTTCTAAGGCGAATTTCTTTCTCGAAGTTAGTGACACCATTATTAAGGAAAGACAATCATGCAGCAAAAGGTAAAATAAAAGCAAAACAGACCTCAATTTTTTCATTAGTTAGGCGCAGTTTGGTTTTGCGCTAGAGCTCTTGATTTTGGTGCAGGTGAATCTGGTTAGATTCTGCATGATACTACAAAATGGTCTCTTCATTTCATGCTGTGTGTGCGCTTTAAGAGTGGCAGACAATTTCTAAGTGGATGGTAAGGCGTTATTGACTGGTTGCCTTTCTTTTAGTTAAAACTAAAGACGGTAGAAAAATAATCTTAATACCTTTGCCATGATTACAAAATATAAATACGAATTATAACTAGTTTCGTATTATATAAAACTGAAACCTTCATAAGTAATTTTAAAGTTGTTACAAATTACTCTTTTAACTTAAAAAATGAAATTATATTTCAAATCATATATTTTTCGTTTGGGATATCTATTGTTTTTGATCAAGAATAATATTGTTTTTATATTTCACTTTTTTTTTATAAAAGCAATAAGTACGAAATCGTAATAATTACATATGTGAACAAAGTGCTATTTTGTTTATCATATATTAATGGTGGAAATGGTTCAACTATACGACGTTTGTCAGTCCACGTGCTTTTTTCTCTGTTGTAAAATAGTGTTAACGTTTGATTGAGACTTACGTAATACAAAAAAAATATTAGAAGTTAAAGACAACAGTGAAATTGTAAGTAAAAATATTCTGGTAAGTATTAAAGTAAAGTTAAAAAAGAAAGAAAAGAATAATGAATAATGTAATCAAAATTTATGTATTGAACTAAATTATTGATATTAGAAGTTGATGTATACTGTTAGTGCTAATAGTAATAGTAACATTAGTATAAGTATTATAGACTGTAATACAATGCATAATTATTGGATAATCACAGTTTAACTGTTATATATTAATAGTTTGTTCAGTGACATGAACTTGTACTATTCATTGTTAGTTATCTCACTTGTATAGTTGTACATATATTTCAATTCATTTGTTCAATTTTACAAAGGCTGGTTACTTTGCTAGGCGTAGAGTGGAACTAATGAGTAATATGACAAAATTACCAGACCAATGTTAAAAATGTTCCCAATCAGTTTTTGATAAACAAATAACATTTATGAGAAATGAAAGAATAAAATAAGAGAAACTAATAACATTCAAAAGGGTTACATAAGTTGTAATTTAAGTATGGCAAATTCATTCTATGGTCAACCTACAACTGATCATTCATCAGCCTAGAGCGTGATGCTATGGTCTAATGAAGCTTTCTGTCCTTACGTAAGGAATTGCTTCCAACAAAAAATTTCATTTTAAGATCTTTAATGTTGGCCAGCTTGATCTAGCACTATTATTTCAACATATCTACTCTAAGGTTTTATGAAAAACATGAAATTTGTAACAGTTCTGAAAATTCTATGGAGAATGTGTGTTGCACTTCTTAATGTATTTAGGTAAGTTGTAGTGAAGTTTCACTCTAGCGTAAGCTTGTTTAGTTTAAAAACTGACTGGAAATGTTTAAGATTACACAGAAATTAGAACATTAAATGCTAATGTTTAGGATAAAGCCACCTGCCTCTTCTAGTATGTTGATCATCTAATTAACAGTGAACATGAAGGCTGAAGCATACCAGTAGATGACATACTCATCAAGTATTCCCTGTTGAAACAATAATACTGTTTGGTTACTGATATCCAGCATATTTATATTTTATTATCTGCATTAAAATTAAATTTTCATGATAAAATTTAAAACTTGTTTTTAAAAGATGAAATATTCAGTTCAATCTATTACATGTTTTATGTTACATTAATAAAAAAGTAGAAGATGATCCATGATGATGAGAAAACCCACTTGTAGAGAAATTTATGTATAAATGGCTGGTATGGGTGGAGAACATTTTTTTATGTAGAGGCACGAACAATGTTTTGACCTTCTTTGGTCATCATCAGGTTCACAAAGTAGAAGATTGTCTTTTTCAAGAATATAAGTGTGAAATATTTCTTGCTAACTTTATACTTTGTGACCATACAACCGTGTTTGTATTGGATTTAATCATCAAAATGGTTTTACTGATTGAGCAAATCAAAAGTGCAAATATTCATGTTTCTACACAAACTCTAGTATTACTACTAAGTTATCACACTGTGTACAGGTTTACTTTTACACAGACTCCAGTGTTACTACTAAGTTATTACACTGAATGCAGGTTTACTTTCACACAGACCCTTGTGTTACTACTAAGTTATTACACTGAATGCGGGTTTATTCATTCTTTTTTACTGTATTTTTAATTAACTTTACCTGTTTTGATTCCAAGGTAATTGATTTACAGTGTTTGATAATTCAAGTATATTGACTTTCACTTAGTCTTTTGAACTTGTGCTGTTTAAAAATTCCAACATTTTTATGTTGTGTTTCACTGATCAACTTATTACAATCTTTATTTATGTGGGTTATGAACATTGTAACACAGATGGAAATTTGTTCGAGAGGTTCCGCTTACTCTTTTTGAATTTTCCAAGTTTTTACAATACGTTACTTTAATTGAGTTAGAATAAAAAAAATCTAATAAAATAATAAGTAGTAAAGAAAAACTATTTAATGTGAACAGCAAAATTTGATTGGAAAGAAAATTATTATAGTGGTCATCTTTTTAATTTGATGTCATCAAAGTCTGGCATCTGTTCAACAATGTTTGATCATTGTTGATGCATTATTCATGGAAACCAACTGATTATGTATATTATATGACTTAGAAAGATAAGACAATGACCACTTCACTTGCTCGGCAACTGAAGAAACTAGCCGTACCACAAACAACAATCCTTCTTGAGGATAAGGTTAAAGCCTCACTTCTTTTTGACCCAAGGGAAGCGTCTTCCTATGATAGGGATACAATCTTTGCAATTGGTATGTATAGTATTTCATGAAGTATATAAATGTGTTTATGGATTGTTTGCAGCAACTGAACTGTGCATTGTTATTGACTATCACAATTTCTAATTTTCAGTTAACCAGTAATTTATTATTTATATGTTTTATTATGATATACTAACTACCAGAAATACCAATCATCTGAGCAGGTATAAATGCTAGTTCCTATGAAAGGCTATTGGACCTATGGCCTTTTCTGAAATTCTCTGTCACTTCTACAATAATGTATTCATATTTGACATTCAGTAATGTTCAACATCCATGAGGAAAAGGATTTTATTGAAATTTTAGTTTAAAAATGAGCTATCATCACAACATTACATCACAGATTTTTATTGAAGTGTTTCTTTGTAGATGTTGTTATTGATAAAAGTGCTTTGTTTTTATGTTGCAACACTCATGAGATTTTCACTGAAGAAAGACAAATATTTTTAAGTTCACTTTTTATACTGTTTTATATTTGAAAATTTATTGTTTGTTATTCTTATTGGTTTAATTTGAAACATATAATATTTGTGGAAATTTCAATTATTTTAACTATTGCTCAGATATAAAAATACTGCTTAGCTTTAAAAATATTACTTGGTTACAACTGGTGATTACTGGTGTAGTTGTTTCCGAGATCCAAGTCTTGGATGTATATATCACAAGCTACATTATAATAAAATAACCAGACCCTATTTTCATGTGAATTATAATAATTAAATAGTTTTTTATTAGAGCTTAACCAAATATGTACATTTAAGAAACAAGTTGTATTTACTGAGAAAAAACTATAAAATATATTACAGGAATTGCATAGACTTTCAAGATTTTGTTTTTCTATGAGTTATAAAAACTATGAAAGGCTGTTTATATATTTTATTATATATACATGGGCATTAATTTCGAAAGAGATGTTTACTTTTTTTTAATATTATAACCTGATTTTTTTTAGTTTCTTGTGAAGAGATTTGGGTTTTATTATAATTTGGGTTGATTTGACCCATAACTATTTGCCATTACATTATGATAACTCTGATTTTGTTATAATGATTTTACACAACCTTCTAATAATGGATGGAAAAGAGTAAAATGTATGCAAAGAAAATCTGTATCAGTTCCAGGCCTCTATATTTTGTGTGAAGTTTCATCGGGTCATATTGACCCAAAACGTATATCTGAATATTAGGTTCACCAGATTCTTATATAGAATGATTTTTTTTGTTGCAAATTGCTTAAAGATGAGCTATAAGGGTAAAAGGTTCTTGTTTGATAACTCATGACACTAATATAGTTCTGAAACAAGGGTTTCTTTCTCTCTCTTCCTGTGTAGGTCTTACTGGATTGGAAGAGCTTGAGTTAATCGAGCCAGAATTTGCTATATTTGAACAAAGTTTGTTTAACGAGTCAGCCAAGACCTTTGAGCGTGCCGTAAAAACACAGGAAGTTAATTTACAACTGGATAATGCAATAAAAAAATTCCTTGTGCTTGTGTCACCTTATTTTCTTTTACGACCTGCACACAAGGCACTCGAGTGGCTCATTCACAGGTGAGATCTTTTGTTTTCACCTCATGAAAGGTATTTGAGAGTAATTACATGTGGTTAATTTATTCATTTTTTACTTTAGCAACAGTTATTACATGTGGTTAATTTATTCATTTTTTACTTTAGCAACAGTTATTACATGTGGTTAATTTATTCATTTTTTACTTTAGCAACAGTTATTACATGTGGTTAATTTATTCATTTTTTACTTTAGCAACAGTTATTACATGTGGTTAATTTATTCATTTTTACTTTAGCAACAGTTATTACATGTGGTTAATTTATTCATTTCTTACTTTAGCAACAGTTATTACATGTGGTTAATTTATTCATATTCTTACTTTAGCAACAGTTAATTTATTCATTTCTTACTTTAGCAACAGTTATTACATGTGGTTAATTTATTCATTTTTTACTTTAGCAACAGTTATTACATGTGGTTAATTTATTCATTTCTTACTTTAGCAACAGTTATTACATGTGGTTAATTTATTCATTTCTTACTTTAGCAACAGTTATTACATGTGGTTAATTTATTCATTTCTTACTTTAGCAACAGTTATTACATGTGGTTAATTTATTCATTTCTTACTTTAGCAACAGTTATTACATGTGGTTAATTTATTCATTTCTTACTTTAGCAACAGTTATTACATGTGGTTAATTTATTCATTTTTTACTTTAGCAACAGTTATTACATGTGGTTAATTTATTCATTTTTTACTTTAGCAACAGTTATTACATGTGGTTAATTTATTCATTTCTTACTTTAGCAACAGTTATTACATGTGGTTAATTTATTCATTTTTACTTTAGCAACAGTTATTACATGTGGTTAATTTATTCATTTCTTACTTTAGCAACAGTTATTACATGTGGTTAATTTATTCATTTTTTACTTTAGCAACAGTTATTACATGTGGTTAATTTATTCATTTCTTACTTTAGCAACAGTTATTACATGTGGTTAATTTATTCATTTTTTACTTTAGCAACAGTTATTACATGTGGTTAATTTATTCATTTCTTACTTTAGCAACAGTTATTACATGTGGTTAATTTATTCATTTTTTACTTTAGCAACAGTTATTACATGTGGTTAATTTATTCATTTCTTACTTTACTAACAGTTATTACATGTGGTTGTTAAATTGTTGAATTCTTGCTTTACCAATGATAAAGGACTTAATTGAACCATCATAGTTGTATTAGGTTTTAAGTTTAATTGGTGTGAAAATAAGAAATCAACACTACCTAAAGTGTTTGCCAAAACTTCTATCCTATAACTTATGTAAAAAGAATGTAATTTTTCATTAGGTGACTTATTTAACTGTAAAATCAACTAGTAATTAACTAGTATTTATCTTTGATAATTTTCTCTTACTTGTAGTTTGTAATTACATTCCAAGGTTCTGGTTTTGTTTTCAGATTTCACATTCATGTTTACAATGTGGATGATTTAATTGCTTGTATTCTGCCGTACCACGAGACTCGCATCTTTGTACGAGTAATCCAGCTTCTTAACCTGAACGATGCTACCAGTCGTTGGCACTGGTTGAAGCCCTTGCAGGTATAAAGCTACTACATGTTCTATATCTTAGTGTAAGATCATAAAGCCAGTAACAATTAGTTTAAGTAGTAGTTAAATAATAATGTTTACAGAATTACATTTTGTCAGTTGAGAGAAAAGTATGAACCAAAGAAAAAAACAAGATTAAAACTTTAATATGGAAGGGTAACTTTGAGAAGGATAATTTGAGCTGTATATCATCTTTAATATGGAAGGGTAACTTTGAGAAGGATAATTTGAGCTGTATATCAACTTTAATATGAAAGGGTAACTTTGAGAAGGATAATTTGAGCTGTATATCAACTTTAATATGGAAGGGTAACTTTGAGAAGGATAATTTGAGCTGTATATCAACTTTAATATGGAAGGGTAACTTTGAGAAGGATAATTTGAGCTGTATATCAACTTTAATATGGAAGGGTAACTTTGAGAAGGATAATTTGAGCTGTATATCAACTTTAATATAGAAGGGTAACTTTGAGAAGGATAATTTGAGCTGTATATCAACTTTAATATGGAAGGGTAACTTTGAGAAGGATAATTTGAGCTGTATATCAACTTTAGTATAGAAGGGTAACTTTGAGAAGGATAATTTGAGCTGTATATCAACTTTAATATAGAAGGGTAACTGTGAGAAGGATAATTTGAGCTGTATATGATGTTAGTTGCTTTTCTAGCTGTATGGTGTTACTCCAACAATATATGATTTGTTTCTTTTTTTAGAAACCTGGAGTTCCTCTTCCTAAGGTCACTCTACTCAACCATTGTTACAAAGATATCAGTTTTATGAAATTCATATGCAATCTTGTTCCAGAAACTCTTAAGGTAAAAACTGTTTTTTGTTTTGTTTCTTAAACCTTTGGCTCTATTTATAGATATGTAGACCCTTTTTGAAGAACCAAAATTAACACTGTTAAAATAATTTGTGTTCACACAAAGACACTTTTGCACCAGTTTTGGTTCTTCTCAAGACAATTCTGTACTAATTATAGCAAGGAAGTCTTTCTTGTTATTAGTAAAGGATTAATAGAAATCCTCAAATTTTAGGATTTTTTTTATTTTATTTATATGTTTGCTTCATTATTTCTTCATTAGGATCACATTAAAAAAAAAACAATTTTTATCTTCTGGATATTAATTATTGGTTTTGTTTCCCATAGAGCTGAAAACATACTAGAACACATTTTGTTAATTGTGAAAAACAAAGTTCACTGTGTTTCACACTTTCACTAGCCTAAACTGTTTCCAGTTACCATATTTGTGTTAGAATTCTTAAAAAGAAATTTTAGCATTACAGAAGAATAGAAGGTTACAAAACCTTATACATCATATTGTGTAGAATAACCCAAAAGGCTAAACAATTATGAAAATTATTTTTATTTTTTATCAATTTAGTTGTCTTCCCAAACATTATTAGAAAATACTGTTTTAGTTCAAAATATTTTTTGTTTAAATTTCTTTCTTCTAATTTTCTGAGGCATAATTACTTTCTAATAAACCAACACCTCACCATTAGAAATATCCCAGAAATTATCATTCGCATGTGATTTAGTTTTCTCATAAAAACATTCCTTATCTTTCAGTGGCCTAGCAGTAAGTGGGCATGGCTTGGCCAGGTGGTTAGGGTGCTCAGCTCGAAACCTGAGGGTAGCAGGTTCAAATTCTCTTCACACCACAAATTCTCAGTCTTTCAGCCCTGAGGGCGTTATAATGTTACAATCAATCCCACTATTTGTCAGTAAAAGAGTAGCCCAAGAGTTGGTGGTGGGTGGTGATGATTAGCTGCCTTCCCTCTAGTCTTACACTGCAAAATTAGAGATGGCTAGTGCAGATAGTCCTCACCAATCTTTGTGCAAAATTTATGAAAACAATCTTATAAATAGACCACATAGTTTTATTTTAAGTCGTGATATAACAAAGTGAGTTTCAATCCAAGGATTTACCAGTAAAACTTGTGTGCTATTTGAAAATAAAATTGAAACACTAGTCTTGTGTATAAAGATTTTTTTATATCTATAAACATATAAAATGTAATATAACACAACATGAAGTTAAAGCATGAAGAATATGAACATAGATTTATGTTCATCAATACGGGAAGAAGAATTCATGAGTTTTAAACCATTTCATAGGTGTTACTTACACTGGGTTACCTGTACAGGTGAAGGTGTTACTTACACTGGGTTACCTGTACAGGTGTAGGTGTCTGTTGGTAAGACATTTAGAATAATGATAGGTTATCTGTACAGGTGTAGGTGTTACTTACACTGGGTTACCTGTACAGGTGTAGGTGTCTGTTGGTAAGACATTTAGGATAATGATGGGTTACCTGTACAGGTGGAGGTGTCTGTTGGTAAGACATTTAGAATAATGATAGGTTACCTGTACAGGTGGAGGTGTCTGTTGGTAAGACATTTAGAATAATGATGGGTTACCTGTACAGGTGTAGGTGTTACTTACACTGGGTTACCTGTACAGGTGTAGGTGTCTGTTGGTAAGACATTTAGAATAATGATGGGTTACCTGTACAGGTGGAGGTGTCTGTTGGTAAGACATTTAGAATAATGATAGGTTAACTGTACAGGTGGAGGTGTCTGTTGGTAAGACATTTAGAATAATGATGGGTTACCTGTACAGGTGGAGGTGTCTGTTGGTAAGACATTTAGAATAATGATGGGTTACCTGTACAGGTGGAGGTGTCTGTTGGTAAGACATTTAGAATAATGATGGGTTACCTGTACAAGTGTAGGTGTCTGTTGGTAAGACATTTAGAATAATGATGGATTACCTCTACAAGTATAGGTGTGTGTTGGTAAGACATTTAGAATTCTGATGGGTTACTTCTACAAGTGTAGGTGTCTGTTGAGGTAAGACATTTAGAATAATGATGGGTTACCTGTAGAAGTGTAGGTATCTATTGGTAAGATTTTAAACACTGTTGAGGGCTGAATACTAGTGTGTTTGTCTTCACTGTGGTGCATTCTGTTATACCTTTAATGTTACTTTGATTAACAGTATTAGTTAGAATGTTAAATATTCTTAGTTTTGTTATTTTTGTTTGTATTATTATAGTTTAATTTCAAAAATTGTTTGTATTGGTTATTTAGAGTATGTACTTTGGACTGACCTAAATCTCTGCTGAATATTGAGATATTATTGATTTTAAGGCCAGAAGTATGTTTTACAGCAAGGATACACAGCTGATGAAACATTGCATTCTGAACTCTATAAATAAGAACTTTATTAAATATTAAGTTTATTTAAGTCCTGTCCTGTTTTGTAGATTCATCAACTAAAAACGCACCCAGCACACCGGACTGTTACGTCTTTTTACATGTCGTCTGTTTTGGGGGCTCTGGAGTATGCAGATAAAGTGACTGAAGAGATAGTGGCAACATTACTTCCTTTTGTTCTGAAGGGATTGAAGAGTGGTGATAAGGACTACTGTGCTGCCACCTACATGATACTGTGTCAATTGATGCGAAAAACTCACCTAATGTCATCATTAGCGAGAAATTGGTTGTTAAGATTAGCAAGGTGATAAGTTATATTATGTTTGTTTGTGAACTGTTGTTACTAATCAACAGTTGATTGTTTATGAGCAACAAGTTGTATGAGAGTGTGGACAGGTTGTCTTATTTGAGTTAATTTATGAGCAACAAGTTGTATGAGAGTGTGCACAGGTTGTCTTATTTGAGTTAATTTATGAGCAACAAGTTGTATGAGAGTGTGGACAGGTTGTCTTATTTGAGTTAATTTATGAGCAACAAGTTGTATGAGAGTGTGCACAGGTTGTCTTATTTGAGTTAATTTATGAGCAACAAGTTGTATGAGAGTGTGCACAGGTTGTCTTATTTGAGTTAATTTATGAGCAACAAGTTGTATGAGAGTGTGCACAGGTTGTCTTATTTGAGTTAATTTATGAGCAACAAGTTGTATGAGAGTGTGGACAGGTTGTCTTATTTGAGTTAATTTATGAGCAACAAGTTGTATGAGAGTGTGCACAGGTTGTCTTATTTGAGTTAATTTATGAGCAACAAGTTGTATGAGAGTGTGGACAGGTTGTCTTATTTGAGATACTTATCTTTACCTCTAAACCTAAGCTTTTGTTTATTGTATATTTGTTGTCATGGCAGCTTAGTTGGTGAGCGTAATTTGCTGTAATCTTCATTATATTGTTGTACTGTTATAATAGTGACTTATAACTTTGGTAGATAATACACTGTCCATTGACTCTTGAAATTTAAAATTTTGAACTATTGTGGCTAACGTGCTGTTGTAAACCTTTTAAAATAATTACTTTAGCAAACAAAGAATCAGTCAGCGTGTTTACTCTTTTTGGTGGTGAACAAAACAGTAATATTAAGAAAGCTCTGTGCACGAGACACTTTAGCAGCTGTAAAAACTACAATTTTTTGTGTCCTTCAATTAAGAACACGAGTTGTTTACTGGTTGTCTCAGAACAGCATGCTGGTGGTTTAAGTTTTCACTAACATTGTAATGGATATCAGTTTAATAAACCAGATGTTTATAGTTTTAGTTTGTATGATATAATTACAAGGTACTATATACTGTACCCTAATAATATTGTTATGCCTAATTTAAGTTTGAAATTAATATTTAAATTTTTTTTTAATAATTTCAGCATCTGCAGCCTGAATTGACAATGCAAGGTTTTGTTTGTTTGCTAGTTATCTTTCAATACCAGAATCTACGCCGTTTTCCTCGTCTGTAAGTACTCTATGTTACTTGTGATCAAAACAATTTACATAGGACGAAACTTAAGATAAATGCTAAGTTTACTTGGCTGAGAAGACACGTCAGAATTACTAAAATAAAAATTTAAAATTAAAAGTTGTCTTTTGTTGAAAATAATTGTCTGTTGATTGGGGAAAAGCTAAATTTTGTAACACAAATTAAATATATATAATTTTAATGAGATTAAATAATTATATTTAAGTGGAGTTAAGTAAGAAAAGAAAATTATGAGGAAGGACTGCATTAAAAACAGCAAATCCCAACTTCTCATTAATTATATTATAACCATAAATTTGTAAGCCATAAACAAAACACATTAAAATTATACAAAGTACGCTGCATCTTTTAAGAAGATTCTAGGGTACAAGCTACAACGTGGGATTATAAAATGTATCCTAGGTTTTGGAGGTGACTGAAGAAGCAGGACCCACACTGCAGTGGGAATACACTGTCTGTCAGTCTAAACCTCCAGTTTGATAGTCTCACATAAGAAGAATATAAATTAGGAGAGCAAGATGTGGGAGTCAAGCCCACAATGTCCCACATCTATATCACCCTTCACTGCCTGCAGATAATTGTGGGAAGGTGACTGCTCTCTCTAGTTAAAATAAGAATAAGAAAAAGATGACATCTGGTGATAAGTAAAATGAAACTTAACTCTTGAAGTTATCGGGAGCAGGAATCCAATGAGTGTGCAGAGTTGAGTCTCATATCAATAACTTGATGACTGTTAACTTGTTCTTCATCTGTGTTTTTTCTGCTAGATGGGATATACCCAACATTTTTGGTTGCTATCACCATGTACTATTTCTATTATGACTAAGGTAATGACTGAAATACTTTGCAAGGGAATTTTGAAATAATTTTAAGGCTCAATTTATATTAAATACTTTATTGTTTTATAGTGCTGATTTTAATTGGCTTTTTACAACTAATGTAATTAATATAGTAACTGTTCTGAAACACATTTCTTTACCCTTTACAGACACACAATATTATTACATGATTATATTAAGTTACATATCTGTTACTAATGGTTTGTGTATTAAACTTAAAATCCTTATAACATTCAATTAAGTAACTTTGTTTTTAAGACCTGATGGTTAGGGTGCTCCACTCACAATCTGTGAATTACAGGTTCAAATCCTCTTAACTGAAATGTTTACCCCCTCAGCTGTGAGAGGCAGTCAGTCCCACTGTTTGTTGGTAAAAGAGTAGCCCAAGTGTTGGTGACATTAACTAGCTGTCTTCTAGTTTAGATAGTCCTTGTTTAGCTTTGTGCAGAACTTACAATGCAGGCATGTAGATCAAAGATTTGGTTCAATTTTTAATAAAGTTTAGTTTTAAAGACTTTTACAGATTACTATTATTTACTAAGAAGTCTGGACTGCAGATCACAACCATGTTCTGTCCTTAATAAACAGCCAAGTTAAAACTAAAAGTATTCGTATTTGAGTTAAAGCATCTGTGTTTCACTTGTATGGGTAAACTTCTAATATAATGGTGATAGTAAAAAGTATCAGAGGATTCATTGTTTGAATAACTATAAACTGTTTAAGCATTCATAATTTTGATGACATTCCATATTGATTCACAACATTAATGTTCCTGTGGAAGTCAGGTAACTACAATTAATGACTTCTTTCCAACATTTTTATGAAGAACTCATTCCCAAACTAATCTGCTGAATTTCTTAAGTGTGAAATAATACTATTAGTTTCATTAGTATGACTAGTTTACAGTATGTACTTCCAAGTGTCAAGTGCACGGATGAAGGAAAACCAATCATTTTTGACTAACATCACCTGGTTCACTTTTAGAGGATTTCTGGCCTTGTGTTCAAAGGATGTAATTGGGAGCTTGGAGCACTTGTGTCACGAATATCATCTTGGACCTATTCTTCGACCATTTTTCCAAAAGTTGGTCCCTGCATCTTTGTCAGAAACTGCAAAAAGTGTGAAAAAACGCCGTTTACTCTCTTCTCTCATAAAAACTGTAGATCTGGAGGGTAAAGAAGCGTCTTTCCTGGTGAGGTAAGGACAACTGTTATACTTTTTCTTGGCTAGTTAAACTTTTGTTTGACAGTTTTGGAATATGTAATGTCTACATCTGTAGGGTTACTATAACTGTCTTCAGTTACTGGAAGTATGTTCTAGAATATTCATATTTGCTTAGCTGTAATTAAATTTGCACAAAAAGAACATTCATCTGCATTGTTTCTAATTAAATAAAGACGTTTTTGTTAGTAAAGATATAATGTTTTCTCATAATTACAGTAATTTTAGTGCAGTGCATTGTAACCTCAAATCCATGAGCATACTTGGTAATAACACCATCCAGTCACAGCCTAAAGTGGTATGATATACAACAAATATTGTGTACTAGTTTGAATCATGAGATATTGTTAATATAATATTTACTGTTCCTCTCAGGTTAATACTGCAATATTTTATGAAGATGTATACAAAAGATGTTGGTAGAGCACAAAAACAAAAGCATTTAATAAAGGTAAATCTACAGAAACCGTCTCGATCTCAGAAATGGCAGAACCCTTTAATCAAGAAAGCTGGATTGTTGTTACAACGTTTAGAGAGGAGGTTTGTACTGTACTATTTTTTGTAGGCTAAATACTGTTTGTCTGACAGTTTGTGGAAAGTGAATGATCGACATTACAAAAATTACATTTACCATCACATCTATTGTCAGATGATTTTGTAATGTAGTGTTTACCATCATGTCTCTTGTCAGATGATTTTGTAATGTAGTGTTACCATCACATCTATTGTCAGATGATTTTGTAATGTAGTGTTTACCATCACATCTATTATCAGATGATTTTGTAATGTAGTGTTTACCATCACATCTATTATCAGATGATTTTGTTGTATAGTGTTTACCATCACATCTATTGTCAGATGATTTTGTAATGTAGTGTTTACCATCACATCTATTATCAGATGATTTTGTAATGTAGTGTTTACCATCACATCTATTGTTAGATGATTTTGTAATGTAGTGTTTACCATCACATCTATTATCAGATGATTTTGTAATGTAGTGTTTACCATCACATCTATTGTTAGATGATTTGTAATGTAGTGTTTACCATCACATCTGTTGTTAGATGATTTTGTTGTTAATGTAGTGTTTACCATCACATCTGTTGTTAGATGATTTTGTAATGTAGTGTTTACCATCACATCTATTATCAGATGATTTTGTAATGTAGTGTTTACCATCACATCTCTTGTTAGATGATTTTGTAATGTAGTGTTTACCATCACATCTATTGTTAGATGATTTTGTTGTATAGTGTTTACCATCACATCTATTGTCAGATGATTTTGTTGTATAGTGTTTACCATCACATCTATTGTCAGATGATTTTGTAATGTAGTGTTTACCATGACATCTATTATCAGATGATTTTGTTGTATAGTGTTTACCATCACATCTATTGTCAGATGATTTTGTAATGTAGTGTTTACCATGACATCTATTGTCAGATGATTTTGTTGTATAGTGTTTACCATCACATCTATTATCAGATGATTTTGTAATGTAGTGTTTACCATCACATCTATTGTCAGATGATTTTGTTGTATAGTGTTTACCATCACATCTATTGTCAGATGATTTTGTAATGTAGTGTTTACCATCACATCTATTGTCAGATGATTTTGTTGTATAGTGTTTACCATCACATCTCTTGTTAGATGATTTTGTTGTATAGTGTTTACCATCACATCTCTTGTTAGATTTTGTTGTATAGTGTTTACCATCACATCTCTTGTTAGATTTTGTTGTATAGTGTTTACCATCACATCTCTTGTTAGATTTTGTTGTATAGTGTTTACCATCACATCTCTTGTTAGATTTTGTTGTATAGTGTTTACCATCACATCTCTTGTTAGATTTTGTTGTATAGTGTTTACCATCACATCTATTATCAGATGATTTTGTAATGTAGTGTTTACCATCACATCTATTGTCAGATGATTTTGTAATGTAGTGTTTACCATCACATCTATTGTCAGATGATTTTGTAATGTAGTGTTTACCATCACATCTATTGTCAGATGATTTTGTAATGTAGTGTTTACCATCACATCTATTGTCAGATGATTTTGTAATGTAGTGTTTACCATCACATCTATTGTCAGATGATTTTGTAATGTAGTGTTTACCATCACATCTATTGTCAGATGATTTTGTAATGTAGTGTTTACCATCACATCTATTGTCAGATGATTTTGTAATGTAGTGTTTACCATCACATCTATTGTCAGATGATTTTGTAATGTAGTGTTTACCATCACATCTATTGTCAGATGATTTTGTAATGTAGTGTTTACCATCACATCTATTGTCAGATGATTTTGTTGTATAGTGTTTACCATCACATCTATTATCAGATGATTTTGTAATGTAGTGTTTACCATCACATCTATTGTCAGATGATTTTGTTGTATAGTGTTTACCATCACATCTATTGTCAGATGATTTTGTAATGTAGTGTTTACCATCACATCTATTGTCAGATGATTTTGTAATGTAGTGTTTACCATCACATCTATTGTCAGATGATTTTGTAATGTAGTGTTTACCATCACATCTATTGTCAGATGATTTTGTAATGTAGTGTTTACCATCACATCTATTGTCAGATGATTTTGTAATGTAGTGTTTACCATCACATCTATTGTTAGATTTTGTTGTATAGTGTTTACCATCACATCTATTGTCAGATGATTTTGTAATGTAGTGTTTACCATCACATCTATTGTCAGATGATTTTGTAATGTAGTGTTTACCATCACATCTATTGTCAGATGATTTTGTAATGTAGTGTTTACCATCACATCTCTTGTCAGATGATTTTGTAATGTAGTGTTTACCATCACATCTATTGTCAAATGATTTTGTAATGTAGTGTTTACCATCATGTTTCTTGTCAGATGATTTTGTAATGTAGTGTTTACCATCACATCTCTTGTTAGATGATTTTGTAATGTAGTGTTTACCATCACATCTATTGTCAGATGATTTGTAATGTAGTGTTTACCATAACATCTATTGTCAGATGATTTTGTAATGTAGTGTTTACCATCACATCTATTGTCAGATGATTTTGTAATGTAGTGTTTACCATCAGATCTATTGTCAGATGATTTTGTAATGTAGTGTTTACCATCACATCTATTGTCAGATGATTTTGTAATGTAGTGTTTACCATCACATCTATTGTCAGATGATTTTGTAATGTAGTGTTACCATCACATCTCTTGTCAGATGATTTTGTAATGTAGTGTTTACCATCACATCTATTGTCAGATGATTTGTAATGTAGTGTTTACCATGACATCTATTGTCAGATGATTTTGTAATGTAGTGTTTACCATGACATCTATTGTCAGATGATTTTGTAATGTAGTGTTTACCATCACATCTATTGTCAGATGATTTGTAATGTAGTGTTTACCATCACGTCTCTTGTTAGATGATTTTGTTGTATAGTGTTTACCATCACATCTCTTGTCAGATGATTTTGTAATCTAGTGTTTTCTACTATTTTTCTTGCCTGTCATATGTTTTCTTACCGATATTGTGTGTGGTTTTCCAAAAGCTAATCACATCAGGTGAATATCTTCACACAACTACAGAATATTCTCACAATCAGTAGATTACATGACTGTCATGTCTAGATCACCATCATATCACTGGTGGGACAACAGTGAGTTGATGGACTTTCAGTGCTAAAATTTGAAATTGATTATCTGTAATGGACACAGCAGGTAGCCCCAGTGCTGCTTAGCTCAAAACATTTCTTCAATCCAATTTTCTATAAAGCAAATTTATAAATAAGTAAAAAAAAATAATAAAAGAGATTGCATGTGACTTTTGGAACACCCTGTATAGTGAGTACTTCTGTTTCTCTTTATTTTTTAGATATCAATTATTCTGTTGTTGGGGGAATATTTTTAAGTGTTTTTGAGCTACTTATGAATACCCTTTAAAATTTTATTTTGTCAGTATGGGGTGTGTCTCAGTATAGGAGATTGCTTTATCAGCATGCATGCTCAGAATGAAATGTGTTATTACATATCTTAGTCTATAGATTACTTTTCTGAATCAAAAAAAAGTTTTCTATTATTTGTTCCAGGTATCCTGTTTGTTTTGACCAGGCTGTTGGAAAATTTATTCAAGATGTCCCAACAAAAAAACGAGTTGTCGTTCAAAAATTACTGAATAATTTTTCTGGATCCAAACATAAGCTGCTTCCTGGTGGAAGTGCAAATCTGTATTTAGGCTTAAACCATCCTAATGATAATATCAGGATGTTAGCAGTAGAAACACTTGCATGTGAAGTTTCAGAGAGAAATAAAAAGAAATCTGTAAGTTACCAGCAATTAATAGAGTTCTAAAACTTTAAATATAGTAAATTTCAAACCAAAGAAGTCCTTAAGATATCAGGAACTGATGTTTTAAAAGTTTGGTTGGCATGGATTATATCTCGGAGAATTCCAGGTTTCTGTTTACGTGTAAAAACTGAGTGTCGTTAAGTTACGTAACATTTTTTGTTGTTTGTTTTGAAAGTGTTTATAGAAATAAACAGGAGAAAAAGTCCTAAATTTTGTAGATAGAAACTATCACAATTAGTTTTAATATCAGACCAACATGAGATGGAAAAATTAGCTTAGTTTTCACCTTTTGTATTAAGTCTAGTGAGATGGGATTGACTAGCTGCCTTCCATCATGTCTGTCACTACTAAACTAGGGACCACTAGCATAAATAAACCTTAAGTAGTTTTGTGCTAAATTCTACAAATGGCTATTTGTTCTGGAACTTTTAGGGCTTGTTTAGTTATTTGAAAAGAAGGATGACTACATTTGAGTACATGCACAATTCTTGATATCCAACACTAGAAAAGTGTTGTTTAATTTAAACAAAATTAAATAATGTAGGTCTGTCAAAATTAGTGGTGCATACTGGAGGGGTTCAAACAGTTTGATAAAAGTTAAGGAAAGAACATAACAAGCGGTTTTATAATTTAATGAATACTCTAATATCAAAAAGTTACATATATTAACCTTAAAAAATCACAAAGGCAAAATGTTGGTTTAAATAAAAATATGTTCTTTTATAGTTATCTGGAGTGTCTTTGGTTTTTCTTAAATTTTATCCAAGTGAATAATGTTAGGCCTAAAGATATAGTTGTGTAAAATGAATTAATTGCTTTGTAGAATTGAATTATGTTTTTAGTTGACCTACACTTTTAGATGTTTTATTGAAATTGGAGTTTTATTAGCATGATGTAGTTTTATATTAAAACTGTGGTGACCACTAAATAAAGAGTACTAGTAGTGGTTATATATGTATAGGTGAATACCTGAGGCCTAATAAACCATTGGACTTGCCAGATGTGTTTTCTCTATAAAGCTTCTCAAGGCTTAAGGAATATTTTATAAGGAGTGGCCGTCTACTAGACGTGACTTTGAAACACAAAATGACTGTACATCATACTGGTGTAACTAAGCATTGCAAGTTAAGACTGTATCCATGACACACAACACCTCTTTTTCCTGAAATTGGACCAACCTCAACTTCAAGTTTATATATAAAAATAACATAACACTAAATAGTTGTGTTAAGTAAAGATGATAACTACTTAGTTATTAAAATACATAACAAAATGTGTTGACTGAAAAGAATGTTCTTCCAGATTTACATTCTTTGGTTTTAATTAGGATCTGGATGTTGAGTTTATTAGTGAGAACCTACAGTCAAGATTAGCAGATGAAAGTCCTATAGTTGTAGCAAAGGTGTTAAAGTATAGAAAGGTAAGAATTTTTTTAAGATTATTAAATATTAACTAGTTTTTTAACATTACCTTTTTACAAAGTGATGTTTCTATTATTATAAGAGCTACATCTTGCAGAAACTAAAAGTTGTATAGGTTATGTGTCATACAAAATTATATACAACCACCATAAGAATTTTATGTATCTTTTATTAAACATTCACTGACTAGTTAATGCATTACATGAAGACAATCTGAATTATTTGTTGTATGTTTTTTACATGGTAAGTAAACTGTAGCTGTGGAGGTCTCAGACTAAACAGCCTCAATATTTATTTTATACCATAACATGTAGTAGTAAGTAAGAAGGCCAAAAATTTGTTTTAATTTTAATATCGAATACCTTTTAGGATTAATTACAGTACTTACTTTTGTGTGTGTGTAACTTCTGTATTATTTAAGAACTGTAACCAACAAGTAGTGTATGAAAAGTTTAGAATAAAGTGTGTTGAAGAAGCTGGTAAGTGGAGTTAGGGATAAATTGTAGGTTAGGATTAAAGTTATAGGTTGTTAGTTATGACTCAGGCTAAAATAATAAAAGGATGATACAACTCTACATGTAAAAAAGTTAACAAATACTCTCAGCTAAGTAAAACACAAGGGAAAATGAAAAACCAGGTTTTGTTTCAGTGACATTCTAAGCCTAATTTGTTGTCTTATGGCTTCTTTTGGTGGTTTTATGATTGTTTATTATAGTGTTATTTAAAAGAAACAAAAATAAAACCTGAAGAAAACATTAAGAAATAAATTTAGAAATGAGTAAATATTAGTTATTTTTGTTGCTTGTAGTTTGTAATTAATCAGATAAGATTAGATTTAATTTACTATAATTGAACCATAACCTAATATTTGTAATAAAAATCTTTTAAACTCTTGACGTTTTTTCTTATGACCTGTATTTTTTCCCTTTGTATTTCAAATCAGAGGTGTGCAAAACTATAGCTTTGAGCTGTAAGTTTTTAGATTACCTTAAAATTTGAGATTCAGTCACCTTGTTGGACACTGCACAGAGAGCTGTTTTTCAGCTTTATGTTAAATCAAGCAAATATTAATTAATGTCAGCAACTGAATAAGTAATCAGACCTCTACATCACTTTGCTGTTTGTATCTGACATGAAATAAATGTTACTTTAAGAGACACAATATAGTTTATTAACGAATAGAAGGTAAGCCTAATGTAGCCATTATGCTTTGTTATGACTTTAGGCTTAGTGCAGCTTGACACCCATTGTTCAAACTTCAAGCTTAGAATTTGATGTCATTTGTCACAACTTCTATGTCACACTAGCTGGTGTTTTTATATATTTACAGGGTGGCTTGTAAGTCCCTACCCATCCATATATCTTATGTATCCAGTTAATTATTGACTCTTCCACACCAGCACAACTCTCTACGTATAACTGGTCTTCCTGAACGAGGTGCATCCTTAATATTGCCAGTTTCAAACAGTTTGCTCTCAAAAAAAAAAAAAAATTATAATACATGCGTAATTGAATATAACATATGGATGGGTGGGGACTTACTGGCCACCCTGTATACCTTTAAGCCTAGTGCATTGTGATAACCATTACCATATCTTAAGGCTTAGTGCAGCATTGTTCAGTTTGTTCTGTCTTTCGCCTAGTACTGCTTGATACACAATTTGTACTTTTTTTCACAGGATGTATCAAAATGGGTTTAAAATCCTTTATAAAACAAAATTGGTATAATTAATGGTAACAGAGAAACAGAAATTAATGATTGGGTTACAAAATTGTTAAGTTTTATATATAATTTTATTTCTGGAAGATGATGATTAAAAAAATTACAAAACTCAGCATTTTGCTAACATATTCTTATTCTCTTAAAATTCTTTAAACTTTAGATTATTTAGTTGAAACAAATATCAAGAATAATATAAAAGACAGTCTGAAAGTTTGAAACTTAGGAGAACCTTTTAGAGCAAGAGCTCTTATGTACCAGATCAGCAACTTTACGTGAGTAGGGTGAGGTGTCTAATTACATTATGATAACCTAAGAAACTCAACAGCAAATCTTTTGATACGAGAATTTTTTTATATAATAAAATGTGTGTTTTGGAGAAGGTAAAACCTATATCATTGTCTAATAGAAACATTTTATTAATTTAGGTTTTGACTACCTACCTATCAGATGATGACATTACACCTATATTGATGAATATAGTGAAGAAACAACCAAATAACAATCATAGAAAATGGTAAATTGAATTATAATTATGATTTTAAACATGCTTGAGCATTGTAAAATGTATTTTACTAACTGGTCATCTGATTAACAAGTTCTAGTCTACTGAGAGTTTTCATTGTTTCCACTGGTGGAAATGTTTAATTAGACAAATACAAGATGTTGAAAACAAAACAAACTCTTTTTATTAAATTTAAATGATGTAGTTGGATGTTTGATCAATTAAAAATCAAACATGAAAAACTTAATTTTATCAAGAAGATTTTACATACTCTGAATTGCAATGTTATATTTCAGAACTAGAAGATTGCAAAACATTTCTTCCTTGCATTGTTAATTTAATTTATATATTTTACCCTAAAGATTTTACATATTATGAACTAGTGTTACTTTTTAAAACTAGAAAATTTGAAAACTTTTCTTCCTTGCATTGTTCATTTATGTTTTGGATTTCTTTTATTTTTTGCTGAATATTTTAAAGTTGTTTAAACTACCAAATCTTTGTGAATTGTGTGTGTTCCTGGAATGTAACAATCAATACATTCTTTCCCAAACATCACAAATTACTGATAAATCTGTCTGAAGTAACATTTTGCCATTTTTTTTATAATTGTCTTGGAAGCCTTAGTAAATTACATGTTACAAGCAATTAGTTGTTTTGTTTTAAGTAATGAAATAAGGCATTAGAATAAAAGTGTCTTTCTTCAATAGATGGGGAACTTTCAAATTGAATCAATTTTTTATGTAGGTGTCAAGTGAGGGCAAAAGCACTTGAACTTCTGTTTACTAAAAGTACCAGGCCGGGTGCTGGTCACACTAAACTTTTCATTGATGTACTGCCGTTGATAGTAGCAGTGAATAACCATGAAATAAATTTAGCAAAAAGTGTTTTGCAATCTTCTCTTGCATCATCACATTCTCTCCTACATGGCATCTGGGAAGGTTAGTCATGTCTGTATTACTATTTTATGAGCTTGTAAGTTGTTGAATATTTAATGAAGTGGTCATTTGTACGTCCTTCCACCCCCACCCTGTTTGTCCACCCATTCCAGTCTTGTGAACATGTATGTGTTTTTTTCTTATAACAAAGCCACATTGGGCTATCTGCTGAGTACACTGAGGGGAATGGAACCCCTGGTTATGGTGTTGTAAATCCATAGACTTACCACTGTACTAGTGGGGAGGGATCTTGTGGACATGATAGCTTGAGGTTGGATGGATGGATTTTGACTAAAATTTTATAATAGATACTAAATACAAAATTCTAGACCGGATTATCTTTTGGAAGTCACAGATCAAAGGTCAAGTTAAATCAACTTGTAATTGTTTTAAATTATTTCTATTTTATTTTTTATACCTTACACCAATTTTTATAAGAATAATTATAATTCTTTACTTATTTTTGTTTAATGGTAAAAATCAATATTTAGGTTACTGATTAATGTTTTTTGTTTTATATTTACTATTTTATGAAAGAAAACTGAATAATTTTAGTAACTTGGTATATCTAATATGTTCTCACTTATGTCTTCCTAAACTTAATCATTTTGACTATGCATGATTCGTGTCTGTACACATTACCATCATAAATAGATTGTTTGTGGTTTTCTATATGTGAAGAAATTGTTTCTACATTTGAAGAGAGCAAAGCGGGAGACACTTTTGTGGACTTCAGTCGGACAGTTTTGCAACTTCTTGGTCAGAACGTAGAACAAATGGAGACTTCAGATAAAGAAACAATGGTACGTTGTTCTTTACACATGTTGCTTTGAAAGTTCATGTTAAGTGTTGACTTGAATCACAACATTTCATCTTTTAACACTTGTTACGTATAAAGCAAGAAGATCTTTTTTCACCTTTGACTTGAAAAAATTCACATTACCTGTTTAATATTACCTTATGTATTAGCTATACCATATTACCTGCGTGTACTGTAAAATAACATTATCAAATCAGTAAATAATTATTCTGTTCATCTGGTATCTACAGGTTGAGTCTCTGCTAGGAGCCATTGATGGAGAAGACACCACCATGAAGTATCTCGTGTGTCAGCTACTCAGTTGTGCTTTTGTGTCACCATTTTCTTTAAATAAGAAAGTGGAGGCTTCATACAAGATTGTGGTTTCATTTAGTAATTGGCTGAAAGAAGAAAAGGTATTATAAATGATAGTAATTAAAAACGTGATAATTAAAATGACCAGATGGTCAGTCCAGCCCTTTCCTTAGTGTAGATACGAATGTTGACCAGTACCAAAGTTTAAATATTTAATCACAATTTGAAAAAACAACAACAAATTATTTGTAAGTTGAAAAGTTTCACCATTAATAAAACATCCACAGATTACACTAGTGGTCATTGAGAAGTAATAAGGCCTTGATAATATTAAAGTTGGGTCATTGGAAGTCTTAATTTCAGATTAACAAATTTTTGTTTCATGAATATTTCTTTAGTATAAAACAGTGCACTGCTTTGAATGAATATTTAGCTGGTTTTACATCAACATTGTATTTACTGTTAACTTTTCATAATGGTTGTGTAGAATATTTTCATTCTGCTTCATAGAAAATGCAACGTTACTGTTCTTGAGATTACTGCAGTCATGTTTGTTGGTCTATATAGATACTGAGCATTTTGTTTAACTAACAGCTTATGACAGTCATGATTGATTTATCGTAATTTATAAGTCATGATTGTTAGACTGTTTGTTTTATCGTAAGTTACAACAGTCGTGATTGTCGGACTGTTTGTTTTATCGTAAGTTACAACAGTCGTGATTGTCGGACTGTTTGTTTTATCGTAAGTTACAACAGTCGTGATTGTCGGACTGTTTGTTTTATCGTAAGTTACAACAGTCGTGATTGTCGGACTGTTTGTTTTATCGTAAGTTACAACAGTCGTGATTGTCGGACTGTTTGTTTTATCGTAAGTTACAACAGTCGTGATTGTCGGACTGTTTGTTTTATCGTAAGTTACAACAGTCGTGATTGTCGGACTGTTTGTTTTATCGTAATTTGTAACAGTCGTGATTGTCGGACTGTTTGCTTTATCGTAATTTGTAACAGCCCCAGTTGTTGGACTGTTTGTTTTTATTGTAATTTGTAACAGCCCTGGTTGTTGGACTGTTTGTTTTATCATAATTTATAACAGTCATGATCGTTACAATTGTCATATTATGTGGGTAACACAGTTCTATTTTGTATCGGTTTAGTATGTGTAATTCTGATCTATATAGAGAATATAAGAGGTTTGCAATTAATGTATATTATAGGTTGATATTTAGTAGTTTTTTTGTATAACATATTTTCTAGATATTTACAGAAGACAAAATGGAAACAGATGAGCAAAAGGAACTTGAACTAAACCTAAGAGCTCTGAGGAAGCAGAAGCTCCCATTATCAGCCATTTTGAAATGTCTTGGTTCTATTATCCAAGGCGTGGAGTGTGGAGAACATTTGAAGGGTAAGTTGTACAAACAATATGTTGATGATAATATTCAGTTCCTTATGTTTAGGAGTCCACTAGTATATTGCTATTTTAATACCATTGTAATTTGAAAACACCAAGTGAGAAACAAATGTATTTCTCATTTATTTGTGTTTTGTGATCCATTATAAGTATTGCAGTTTGAAATATTGTAAAAACTGGGGGAGGAAACATTGTGTTTAATTGAAGGGTGTGGTTGGCTGGGGAACATGCATTTTTCAGTCATCTCTGACTTTGAGTGATTTTATTGGTGGTTCAGACTTTAAAAAAAGGTTGTATTTAATGTTGAGGAAGTTTTTTTTAACCAATGCTTCTGTGTGAAAGCATCATTCTTTTACATAAATGTAGAGATATTTTTTGAATGTCCTCATCACAGCTTATATTGCATTAAGAAAACAATTTCTTTGAAGTTCAGTTTATTATTTTATTTATTTTTAGTCTGAGTAAATTGTTTGGTAAATATACATGGTCTTCTATGTTCCAAATGGAACGTAAGGCATCAACAAACCTTTGTTCTATGTTCCAAATGGAACGTAAGGCATCAACAAACCTTTGTTCTATGTTCCAAATGGAACGTAAGGCATCAACAAACCTTTGTTCTATGTTCCAAATGGAACATAAGGCATCAACTAACCTTTGTTCTCTGTTCCAAATGGAGCATAAGGCATCAACTAACCTTTGTTCTCTGTTCCAAATGGAACATAAGGCATCAACAAACCTTTGTTCTCTGTTCCAAATGGAACATAAGGCATCAACTAACCTTTGCCAACTCATCCTGTCTTTAACCAATTCTGTTACATGTTTCTCAGTATTTTTAATGCCACCTGTGTTTTTGTATGACAGGTGAACTCTTGACATATTTAGTTACATTTATCATCAAAGGTCCAGAAAGTTGCTTCTCTGAAAATGTTTGTTTGGTCTTCCTGTAAAATACAACTTATCCATCTCCATGTTTTGACCATAACATCCTCTTGATTGCATTGTCTCTGTAGTTACTTGTATTTCATTATTTACTTTCAGCTTTCTGATCTTTATTATAACACATGTATCAATATGTGAAAGCTTGCAGCTTGTCCAGAGCCTTTATTATCTTTCAACTACCACTTATTTACTAATACTGATTTTTTTTTAGTGTTCAGTCAGTGTTTAAGTTTTTATAGCAGTCTTTTTGTCTTTGTAGCTATATGGCTAACTTAAAAGTGTGCACATTTCGAAATTTTTTGTATATTATGACAGATGTAAAAACAACGACACAGTTACATAATTTCTTTTCCTCTGTACATGCTGTGTTACTACTTTATTTTTGGAATTTAAGTTTACATTTTACACTTGGGAGTTGATTTACAGCACAATTTATTCAGTGGGTTCAAAGTTCTTTATTTTGCCATTATTTGTTTTACAGAACGTTCATGGTTTGTACCGGGTTCCTCTGTTACCGAGAGCCTCTTACTTCAACTGTTTTACCTGGTAACTGAATTGGCTGCATCATGTAAGGGAGCCATGAAGCAGAGGTCTCAGAAGCTTCTGATGGACTTTTTCAAGGTGAGACAGAATTATTGACTCACTGTACTCCTCAAGTTAAATCCTTATAACATCAGCATATTCAAATAATCTCCATGGACTTTCCTTACACAGTTAAGTGAATAGTGTTAAGGATGGTTCATTTCTGTGATGTAGGAAATTATTGTTATCTTGAAATTTAAGGTTTTGTCTGATGTAATTTGGAGTGCCAGCACAGTAAATAGGTTAGTCCTTCATGTATGGTTTTATCATTTAATGTTTCCCAGAGTAACAGGTCTTTTTATGCTGTTGTTATGATGTCAGATCTTCATTTGTTTGTTATATTTTAACATAGCATGATTAGAATGTATGGTGAATAATACAGCAAATTTCTCTCCAAATAATTTATTTCTGTGCATTTAATTATTGTTAATTACTATTGTTATTATTCTATTAAAAATGTGACCTTGATATGCTTTTTCAAATTTTAATTTAACTCCAAGCATGTTATTGGTAACTAGAATTTATTAATTAGGAACATTTGAAGGCTGAACAAACTGCTTTTATAATACACTATGTTATGTAATACAGGTCAAGTTAACATAGTTGTTTTATAAATGGATAATTGTGAAATATTTTACATAAAGCTTTAATAAATAAAATTTCCCAGTATCAACTTGGTGAACCAGAAGTACTCGGGAAGTTCATGTCATCGTTGTGGTGCTTTGATCTACTGTTACTTCATGAAGATGTACTTTTGAAATCTGTTGTTCAAGTACGCTCCCTTTACATCTCTGCAACATTGTATACTGCCAGTAAGAAGCATGTTGAACATATCCTGAAAAACTCATCAACAGGTGGGTTGGTCCTTTGAACAATGCACAGTAATGGGGTTTACTTTTTAAATCAAACCAAACTTGTATGACATAAAATAGTTGTTTGAAACAGTTTCATGTGTAGAAAGATGTTAAAGAAATTTGCCCCATTAGTGTCCTGTTGAAATTAATCATTTTAATTTGATTTGTTTTTTCTCAATATTATACCATTTCACAAAACATGTAACATTGTGAAATGTGGCACTTGACCAAAAGTGTTTAATTTATTAAAGTAAGTATAGTTGTGTCAGTGTTTCATGTAGCTACTCTAGTTGTGTCAGTGTTTCCTGTAGCTACTATAGTTGTGTCAGTGTTTCCTGTAGCTACTCTAGTTGTGTCAGTGTTTCGTGTAGCTACTCTAGTTGTGTCAGTGTTTCCTGTAGCTACTCTAGTTGTGTCAGTGTTTCATGTAGCTACTCTAGTTGTGTCAGTGTTTCGTGTAACTACTCTAGTTGTGTCAGTGTTTCCTGTAGCTACTCTAGTTGTGTCAGTGTTTCGTGTAGCTACTCTAGTTGTGTCAGTGTTTCATGTAGCTACTCTACTTGTGTCAGTGTTTCATGTAGCTACTCTACTTGTGTCAGTGTTTCATGTAGCTACTCTAGTTGTGTCAGTGTTTCGTGTAGCTACTCTACTTGTGTCAGTGTTTCATGTAGCTACTCTAGTTGTGTCAGTGTTTCCTGTAGCTACTATAGTTGTGTCAGTGTTTCCTGTAGCTACTCTAGTTGTGTCAGTGTTTCGTGTAGCCACTCTAGTTGTGTCAGTGTTTGCGTGTAGCTACTATAGTTGTGTCAGTGTTTGTGTAGCTACTCTAGTTGTGTCAGTGTTTCCGTGTAGCTACTATAGTTGTGTCAGTGTTTGCGTGTAGCTACTATAGTTGTGTCAGTGTTTGGTGTAGCTACTCTAGTTGTGTCAGTGTTTGGGTGTAGCTACTCTAGTTGTGTCAGTGTTTGGTGTAGCTACTCTAGTTGTGTCAGTGTTTCCGTGTAGCTACTCTAGTTGTGTCAGTGTTTCATGTAGCCTACTCTGGTTGTGTCAGTGTTTCATGTAGCTACTCTAGTTGTGTCAGTGTTTCCTGTAGCCTACTCTAGTTGTGTCAGTGTTTCGTGTAGCTACTCTAGTTGTGTCAGTGTTTCGTGTAGCTACTCTAGTTGTGTCAATGTTTCCTGTAGCTACTCTAGTTGTGTCAGTGTTTCATGTAGCTATTATAGTTGTGTCAGTGTTTCCTGTAGCTACTCTAGTTGTGTCAATGTTTCCTGTAGCTACTATAGTTGTGTCAGTGTTTCGTGTAGCTACTCTAGTTGTGTCAGTGTTTCATGTAGCTACTCTAGTTGTGTCAGTGTTTCCTGTAGCTACTCTAGTTGTGTCAGTGTTTCCTGTAGCTACTCTAGTTGTGTCAGTGTTTCATGTAGCTACTCTAGTTGTGTCAGTGTTTCCTGTAGCTACTCTAGTTGTGTCAGTGTTTCCTGTAGCTACTCTAGTTGTGTCAGTGTTTCGTGTAGTTACTCTAGTTGTGTCAGTGTTTCATGTAGCTACTCTAGTTGTGTCAGTGTTTCATGTAGCTACTCTAGTTGTGTCAGTGTTTCGTGTAGCTACTCTAGTTGTGTCAGTGTTTCGTGTAGTTACTCTAGTTGTGTCAGTGTTTCGTGTAGCTACTCTAGTTGTGTCAGTGTTTCATGTAGCTACTCTAGTTGTGTCAGTGTTTCTGTGTAGCTACTCTAGTTGTGTCAGTGTTTCTGCTGTAGCTACTCTAGTTGTGTCAGTGTTTCGTGTAGCTACTCTAGTTGTGTCAGTGTTTGGGTGTAGTTACCTAGTTGTGTCAGTGTTTCGTGTAGCTACTCTAGTTGTGTCAGGTTTTGGTGTAGCCACTCTAGTTGTGTCAGTGTTTCGTGTAGCTACCTAGGTTGTGTCAGTGTTTCATGTAGCTACTCTAGTTGTGTCAGTGTTTCGTGTAGCTACTCTAGTTGTGTCAGTGTTTCGTGTAGCTACTCTAGTTGTGTCAGTGTTTCGTGTAGCTACTCTAGTTGTGTCAATGTTTCCTGTAGCTACTCTAGTTGTGTCAGTGTTTGGTGTAGCTACTCTAGTTGTGTCAGTGTTTCATGTAGCTACTCTAGTTGTGTCAGTGTTTCATGTAGCTACTATAGTTGTGTCAGTGTTTCCTGTAGCTACTCTAGTTGTGTCAATGTTTCGTGTAGCTACTCTAGTTGTGTCAGTGTTTCATGTAGCTACTATAGTTGTGTCAGTGTTTCCTGTAGCTACTCTAGTTGTGTCAGTGTTTCCTGTAGCTACTCTAGTTGTGTCAATGTTTCGTGTAGCTACTCTAGTTGTGTCAGTGTTTCATGTAGCTACTATAGTTGTGTCAGTGTTTCATGTAGCTACTATAGTTGTGTCAGTGTTTCATGTAGCTACTATAGTTGTGTCAGTGTTTCATGTAGCTACTATAGTTGTGTCAGTGTTTCATGTAGCTACTATAGTTGTGTCAGTGTTTCATGTAGCTACTATAGTTGTGTCAGTGTTTCCTGTAGCTACTCTAGTTGTGTCAATGTTTCGTGTAGCTACTCTAGTTGTGTCAGTGTTTCCTGTAGCTACTCTAGTTGTGTCAGTGTTTCATGTAGCTACTCTAGTTGTGTCAGTGTTTCACGTGTAGCTACTCTAGTTGTGTCAGTGTTTCGTGTAGCTACTCTAGTTGTGTCAGTGTTTCGTGTAGCTACTCTAGTTGTGTCAGTGTTTCGTGTAGCTACTCTAGTTGTGTCAGTGTTTCGTGTAGCTACTCTAGTTGTGTCAGTGTTTCCTGTAGCTACTCTAGTTGTGTCAGTGTTTCGTGTAGCTACTATAGTTGTGTCAGTGTTTCATGTAGCTACTATAGTTGTGTCAATGTTTCGTGTAGCTACTCTAGTTGTGTCAGTGTTTCCTGTAGCTACTCTACTTGTGTCAGTGTTTGGTGTAGCTACTCTAGTTGTGTCAGTGTTTCGTGTAGCTACTCTAGTTGTGTCAGTGTTTCGTGTAGCTACTCTAGTTGTGTCAGTGTTTCCTGTAGCTACTCTAGTTGTGTCAGTGTTTCATGTAGCTACTCTAGTTGTGTCAGTGTTTCCTGTAGCTACTCTACTTGTGTCAGTGTTTGGTGTAGCTACTCTAGTTGTGTCAGTGTTTCGTGTAGCTACTCTAGTTGTGTCAGTGTTTCCTGTAGCTACTCTAGTTGTGTCAGTGTTTCATGTAGCTACTCTAGTTGTGTCAGTGTTTCATGTAGCTACTATAGTTGTGTCAGTGTTTCATGTAGCTACTCTAGTTGTGTCAGTGTTTCCTGTAGCTACTCTAGTTGTGTCAGTGTTTCATGTAGCTACTCTAGTTGTGTCAGTGTTTCCTGTAGCTACTCTAGTTGTGTCAGTGTTTCCTGTAGCTACTCTAGTTGTGTCAGTGTTTCATGTAGCTACTCTAGTTGTGTCAGTGTTTCCTGTAGCTACTCTAGTTGTGTCAGTGTTTCCTGTAGCTACTCTAGTTGTGTCAGTGTTTCCTGTAGCTACTCTAGTTGTGTCAGTGTTTCCTGTAGCTACTCTAGTTGTGTCAATGTTTCGTGTAGCTACTCTAGTTGTGTCAGTGTTTCATGTAGCTACTATAGTTGTGTCAGTGTTTCCTGTAGCTACTCTAGTTGTGTCAGTGTTTCCTGTAGCTACTCTAGTTGTGTCAGTGTTTGGGTGTAGCCACTCTAGTAGTGTCAGTGTTTTCCTGTAGCTACTCTAGTTGTGTCAATGTTTTAGTGTAGCTACTCTAGTTGTGTCAGTGTTTCCTGTAGCTACTCTAGTTGTGTCAGTGTTTCCTGTAGCTACTCTACTTGTGTCAGTGTTTCATGTAGCTACTCTAGTTGTGTCAGTGTTTCGTGTAGCTACTCTAGTAGTGTCAGTGTTTCGTGTAGCTACTCTAGTTGTGTCAGTGTTTCCTGTAGCTACTCTAGTTGTGTCAGTGTTTCGTGTAACTACTCTACTTGTGTCAGTGTTTGGTGTAGCTACTCTAGTTGTGTCAGTGTTTCGTGTAGCTACTCTAGCTGTGTTAGTGTTTCATGTAGCTACTCTAGTTGTGTCAGTGTTTCATGTAGCTACTCTAGTTGTGTCAGTGTTTCCTGTAGCTACTCTACTTGTGTCAGTGTTTCGTGTAGCTACTCTAGTTGTGTCAGTGTTTCCTGTAGCTACTCTACTTGTGTAAGTGTTTCATGTAGCTACTCTAGTTGTGTCAGTGTTTCATGTAGCTACTCTAGTTGTGTCAGTGTTTCCTGTAGCTACTCTAGTTGTGTCAGTGTTTCATGTAGCTACTCTATTAGTGTCAGTGTTTCATGTAGCTACTCTATTAGTGTCAGTGTTTCATGTAGCTACTCTATTAGTGTCAGTGTTTCATGTAGCTACTCTATTAGTGTCAGTGTTTCATGTAGCTACTCTAGTTGTGTTAGTGTTTCATGTAGCTACTCTAGTTGTGTCAGTGTTTCCTGTAGCTACTCTAGTTGTGTCAGTGTTTCATGTAGCTACTCTAGTTGTGTCAGTGTTTCCTGTAGCTACTCTAGTTGTGTCAGTGTTTCGTGTAGCTACTCTAGTTGTGTCAGTGTTTCATGTAGCTACTCTAGTTGTGTCAGTGTTTCTTGTAGCTACTCTAGTTGTGTCAGTGTTTCGTGTAGCTACTCTAGTTGTGTCAGTGTTTCGTGTAACTACTCTAGTTGTATCAGTGTTTCGTGTAGCTACTCTAGTTGTGTCATTGTTTCATGTAGCTACTCTAGTTGTGTCAGTGTTTCGTGTAGCTACTCTAGTTGTGTCAGTGTTTCGTGTAGCTACTCTAGTTGTGTCAGTGTTTCCTGTAGCTACTCTAGTTGTGTCAGTGTTTCGTGTAACTACTCTAGTTGTATCAGTGTTTCGTGTAGCTACTCTAGTTGTGTCAGTGTTTCGTGTAGCTACTCTAGTTGTGTCAGTGTTTCCTGTAGCTACTCTAGTTGTGTCAGTGTTTCATGTAGCTACTCTAGTTGTGTCAGTGTTTAGGTGTAGCTACTCTAGTTGTGTCAGTGTTTCTGTGTAGCTACTCTAGTTGTGTCAGTGTTTCCTGTAGCTACTCTAGTTGTGTCAGTGTTTCCTGTAGCTACTCTAGTTGTGTCAGTGTTTCATGTAGCTTCTCTAGTTGTGTCAGTGTTTCATGTAGCTACTCTAGTTGTGTCAGTGTTTCCTGTAGCTACTCTAGTTGTGTCAGTGTTTCCTGTAGCTACTCTAGTTGTGTCAGTGTTTCCTGTAGCTACTCTAGTTGTGTCAGTGTTTCCTGTAGCTACTCTAGTTGTGTCAGTGTTTCATGTAGCTTCTCTAGTTGTGTTAGTGTTTCATGTAGCTACTCTAGTTGTGTCAGTGTTTCCTGTAGCTACTCTAGTTGTGTCAGTGTTTCCTGTAGCTACTCTAGTTGTGTCAGTGTTTCATGTAACTACTCTAGTTGTGTCAGTGTTTCATGTAGCTACTCTAGTTGTGTCAGTGTTTCATGTAGCTACTCTAGTTGTGTCAGTGTTTCCTGTAGCTACTCTAGTTGTGTCAGTGTTTCCTGTAGCTACTCTAGTTGTGTCAGTGTTTCGTGTAGCTACTCTAGTTTGTGTCAGTGTTTCGTGTAGCTACTCTAGTTGTGTCAGTGTTTCATGTAGCTACTCTAGTTGTGTCAGTGTTTCCTGTAGCTACTCTAGTTGTGTCAGTGTTTCATGTAGCTACTCTAGTTGTGTCAGTGTTTCGTGTAGCTACTCTAGTTGTGTCAGTGTTTCGTGTAGCTACTCTACTTGTGTCAGTGTTTCATGTAGCTACTCTAGTTGTGTCAGTGTTTCGTGTAGCTACTCTAGTTGTGTCAGTGTTTCCTGTAGCTACTCTAGTTGTGTCAGTGTTTCCTGTAGCTACTCTACTTGTGTCAGTGTTTCATGTAGCTACTCTAGTTGTGTCAGTGTTTCATGTAGCTACTCTACTTGTGTCAGTGTTTCATGTAGCTACTCTAGTTGTGTCAGTGTTTCGTGTAGCTATCTATTTCTTGCACTAAATCTGAAGTATTTCAGTTAAAAATAATTTATCATGTAAACATGGATAATCATATCAACCGTCTGTAGAACTCTAAATTTGTTATGTGAGAGGACTTGTACCCCTACTTCCACATGCTTGTGGAAGTTGATCTTGGTTTGGTTTGTAGATAACACAGAAAAGTAGATTTTAAAATATTCAGTTAGTAAAATAACTGGTGATATTTAATTAGATGCTGCGTAGTCTCACGTGCAGCCCCGTCTGTATACCTTTTGCCACTTGTGATCTATACAGACCTTAATAAGTTGATGTGTGTGTACTCTGGTCATAGGAAGTTAGTTTAAATGTTACTGTTTTTTTGTAGTGCATGGATTTATTTCATAGACAGTAGTTCATTGATTAATAATCAGTGTGTTACTTTTAAACTTACTCTTGGATAGAGAGATAAAGCCCAGTTATTGGGTGAGGTCAATCACTGTTGATGATAAAGCTCTTAGTTGATGCTGTGAATTCCAGACAGTCTATAATTGTTTCAGCAAGAATTGAGGAAGGGACGATGCATCTGTTGTGTGTGTACATAAATTAAGCCGCTCAGAGTAACACTGAGGTGTTCGTTCATAAGTAGAATGACATTTTATAATGTATAACAGGCAAAAAGAAATTGGAAGACAATTTTGTATATGAAAAGTAAAATAAAATTTTTTTCTGAGCAAGACTTGTATATGTGACCTAATTTTTACTTTACATATACTGATGTGTATGTATATATACAATAGGTGTAATTAAAACTATCGTTACAGTGTTTCCCTGTCTTCTGGTGGCATTGACTTCACAGTTAGAACCTGTACGTCTAGCAGCTGCTTTGTGTCTACAGAAGTTAGGAGAGTATTGTGGTGATGCCGACAACACTCCCTATGGGAGGCTCACACAACACTTGGTAAACCATACTGAAGAGATTATTGTTGATTCACGGTTGGTAATTGTTGACACTACGGTATCTTTCTAATTAAAATAATTTATTACTGAATGGTTTTTGTGTTTTGATGACCTAGATTTTGTTTATGAAACTGTTGGATCTGAAATCTACTCATTTCAAGGCATGCTGGGATTTAAATATAATTTCAGTTAGCTGTATATGGTAACGTACAAAAGATCTTTGGATTAGCTAATTGGATGTGCACAGGGCCTGTCTAATGTTGGAGAAGTAATATTGACTGTTCTTGAAACTTTATGTATTTTTTACAAAATATTGCAAGCTTTTTATAAAATATACAAATCTGTAAAGATCTGTCTGTAAATATATTATGAGTGTTTGACTGAGATGCTGACAAACTAGCAGTGACTAATTATAAGAACAGTTAACACTGATATTCTGAGTAATTCAAGTTCTTGAAGGAAAAATGTACAAGAAAAATAAGTTTCATGTTATAAACTAGAGTCGGATATTACAGATTGAATTAGTGTGACCAACTGTTTATGGTAGAATATACATAGAACTCCCAAATGGTCGTGGGTTTTGTCCACTGAACTGACTGTCTGTTGATAAAGGAATGTTGACTGTAATTCTGATTGACCTTTATTTATCTGTGTGAAATATAGCAAGCTTTCAGTCATATGTACAACTCTGTTAAATACACGACATCTGTATTTGTACTGAGGATGACTATAGATTGATAACATGAGTCTGTTAAATACACAACATCTGTATTTGTACTAAGGATGTGACTATAGATTGATAACATCAGTCTGTTAAATGCACAACATCATTATTTGTACTAAGGATGTGACTATAGATCGATAACATCAGTCTGTTAAATACACAACATCAGTATTTGTACTAAGGATGTGACTATAGATTGATAACATCAGTCTGTTAAATGCACAACATCATTATTTGTACTAATGATGTGACTATAGATTGATAACTTTAGTTTAATTCAGACTTACTAATTGTATTGTACGGTGACATTCATGTTAAGAATAAAGTACTTTTGTCTCTTGTAAAGTTTGAATATTGTATTTGTATAACCTGTATAATACAGTCTGTTTCAATATCTTTGTATATTGTATTTAATCTCATCTACCACGAATCATCAGTGTAGGGTAAAATGACTGGTCAATACCTGATATCAAATGTGTAATACCATGTTGAATGGAACTTTGCAAAAGTTATAGTATATGCACTTTTGACCCGTACAATGTACATATTGTGAACACATTTTGGATAACTCAGCATCGGACGATAACTTATTATAGACCAGTCAACATTAGATGATAATTTTAATTATAGACCAATTATATTAATATCTCAAATGTATGCAAGACCTCACTTGCATGTCTACAGTATAATTATTAGTCATTTATACACAGTTGCTTTCTAAAACAAATTCTCAAATTACTTACCTGGATATATTTCTGGAGAGACAACCTGAAGCGTGGTATTTCTAGTGTCTCTGTGACTTCATGTTTTGTTGTAGGCCTAATGCTGGGTAGCCTAGATGTTGGTAAGTAACTATCTACTAATGGCTCAGCAGTAAGACTGCATTCGTACAAATCAAATTTCGATACCCATTGTGTACAGAATACTGTTGTGTGTTTAAAAACAACCAGCCATATAATAAGTAAGTCTTAGCATGTTTGAAATTTTCTAATTTTTTGTGGGTTTAATTTTTGTTTCAAGTATAGTAATACATTTAGTATCTGGCATTTGTAACAGTTACATTTTTGATAAGCTTGGAGGCATGAATTATAACTCTAGCATGGAAGGTAATACATTTTGTTGATTTAGTGTGATATGGCAAAAAAGTGTAAAAATGTGTGATGTGACAAAAATGTTATTCCAGTTTTGGTATATGAACTGCGGTAAAATCAGTTTTGTGACCTATCCAACAAGTTAGCATTTTTGTTGCATCTGTGTCTTATGGATAAGTTTGCTCTCTTTTGTTCCTCCATTAGGAAAGATGGATGGAGGTTATGTTTTAATCCCTCTGTGCATCTGTCTTTGTCAACAATATTACTCAGAAATGGCTGAATAAATTTTGAGAAAAATTGGCATACATTTGGGCTATGATCCTATGTAAAAGTGATTAGTTTTTGGAGCATCATGGTTGCAAAAATCCAAAAAAATCCCTGTCTGTTAATATTGGGATTAATTTTCCACACTTATTGTTCTTTAACTCAGTCCAGAATGATCAGATTTTGGTGAAGGTATTATTCTTCACTGTCCTGCCAAAAATGGCCAATGTTTGTGTATAACATTAGCTGTACAAACATATTTCCACATCAGAACTAAACGTGGTCATGGCTGAGGGCTGAAAGTATGTGCCACAGTGAGCGTCCATCTTGTTTTATTCGTTACGTGATTTTGTAACGTAAACATTATTTGCTTTTCTAACAAGGTAATGAATTGAGTGATGTTTGTTTATTGATTTTATAAAGTCAAAGTGCTCAACCTTTTACTGTGTGACATTTAACATGGTGTTCAGGGTTTGATGTCAGAGTTATCAACTGTACATATCACCCTCCATCATTGCTGTTAATATACATTTCTACAGGTTATATAATCTTTATGATGGACAAAACTAAAAGCTTGCTACATGTGGTGTAGATAACATACGTTGAGAATTATAGTTAATGTTCTGTGTATAGTACAGGGTTAGTTTATCAAAGTGGTTCTTAACCTTGTCCTGTATCATTCATCTTTATAAGTTTTTCACAACAGCTCAGTCACCAAAGTTACAAAGAAAGACAAAAAAAAACATAACATTCTTTATTGTACCTTTAATTATCAAAGTACAACTAGGCTGAATACAACAAAAACAAAAACCCTTGATGAACCATTCACCGAGTTGAGAAGCATTTGTCTGAAGGACCAACTGTGTGTACATTTTGTTAAGAAGCATTTGTCTGAAGGACCAACTGCGTGTACATTTTGTTAAGAAGCATTTGTCTGAAGGACCAACTGCGTGTACATTTTGTTAAGTCTGTATTTGTCTGAAGGACCAACTGCGTGTACATTTTGTTAAGTCTGTATTTGTCTGAAGGACCAACTGCGTGTACATTTTGTTAAGTCTGTATTTGTCTGAAGGACCAACTGCATGTACATTTTGTTAAGAAGCATTTGTCTGAAGGACCAACTGTGTGTACATTTTGTTAAGTCTGTATTTGTCTGAAAGACCAACTGTGTGTACATTTTGTTAAGTCTGTATTTGTCTGAAGGACCAACTGTGTGTACATTTTGTTAAGTCTGTATTTGTCTGAAGGACCAACTGTGTGTACATTTTGTTAAGTCTGTATTTGTCTGAAGGACCAACTGTGTGTACATTTTGTTAAGTCTGTATTTGTCTGAAGGACCAACTGCGTGTACATTTTGTTAAGTCTATATTTGTCTGAAGGACCAACTGCGTGTACATTTTGTTAAGTCTGTATTTGTCTGAAGGACCAACTGTGTGTACATTTTGTTAAGTCTGTATTTGTCTGAAGGACCAACTGCATGTACATTTTGTTAAGAAGCATTTGTCTGAAAGACCAACTGTGTGTACATTTTGTTAAGTCTGTATTTGTCTGAAGGACCAACTGCGTGTACATTTTGTTAAGAAGCATTTGTCTGAAGGACCAACTGCGCGGTACATTTTGTTAAGTCTGTATTTGTCTGAAGGACCAACTGTGTACATTTTGTTAAGAAGCATTTGTCTGAAGGACCAACTGTGTGTACATTTTGTTAAGTCTGTATTTGTCTGAAAGACCAACTGTGTGTACATTTTGTTAAGTCTGTATTTGTCTGAAGGACCAACTGTGTGTACATTTTGTTAAGTCTGTATTTGTCTGAAGGACCAACTGTGTGTACATTTTGTTAAGTCTGTATTTGTCTGAAGGACCAACTGTGTGTACATTTTGTTAAGTCTGTATTTGTCTGAAGGACCAACTGCGTGTACATTTTGTTAAGTCTATATTTGTCTGAAGGACCAACTGCGTGTACATTTTGTTAAGTCTGTATTTGTCTGAAGGACCAACTGTGTGTACATTTTGTTAAGTCTGTATTTGTCTGAAGGACCAACTGCATGTACATTTTGTTAAGAAGCATTTGTCTGAAAGACCAACTGTGTGTACATTTTGTTAAGTCTGTATTTGTCTGAAGGACCAACTGTGTGTACATTTTGTTAAGTCTGTATTTGTCTGAAGGACCAACTGCGTGTACATTTTGTTAAGTCTATATTTGTCTGAAGGACCAACTGCGTGTACATTTTGTTAAGTCTGTATTTGTCTGAAGGACCAACTGCGTGTACATTTTGTTAAGTCTGTATTTGTCTGAAGGACCAACTGCGTGTACATTTTGTTAAGTCTGTATTTGTCTGAAGGACCAACTGCATGTACATTTTGTTAAGAAGCATTTGTCTGAAGGACCAACTGTGTGTACATTTTGTTAAGTCTGTATTTGTCTGAAAGACCAACTGTGTGTACATTTTGTTAAGTCTGTATTTGTCTGAAGGACCAACTGTGTGTACATTTTGTTAAGTCTGTATTTGTCTGAAGGACCAACTGCGTGTACATTTTGTTAAGAAGCATTTGTCTGAAGGACCAACTGCGTGTACATTTTGTTAAGTCTGTATTTGTCTGAAGGACCAACTGCGTGTACATTTTGTTAAGAAGCATTTGTCTGAAGGACCAACTGTGTGTACATTTTGTTAAGTCTGTATTTGTCTGAAAGACCAACTGTGTGTACATTTTGTTAAGTCTGTATTTGTCTGAAGGACCAACTGTGTGTACATTTTGTTAAGTCTGTATTTGTCTGAAGGACCAACTGTGTGTACATTTTGTTAAGTCTGTATTTGTCTGAAGGACCAACTGTGTGTACATTTTGTTAAGTCTGTATTTGTCTGAAGGACCAACTGTGTGTACATTTTGTTAAGTCTGTATTTGTCTGAAGGACCAACTGCGTGTACATTTTGTTAAGTCTATATTTGTCTGAAGGACCAACTGCGTGTACATTTTGTTAAGTCTGTATTTGTCTGAAGGACCAACTGTGTGTACATTTTGTTAAGTCTGTATTTGTCTGAAGGACCAACTGCATGTACATTTTGTTAAGAAGCATTTGTCTGAAAGACCAACTGTGTGTACATTTTGTTAAGTCTGTATTTGTCTGAAGGACCAACTGTGTGTACATTTTGTTAAGTCTGTATTTGTCTGAAGGACCAACTGCGTGTACATTTTGTTAAGTCTATATTTGTCTGAAGGACCAACTACGTGTACATTTTGTTAAGTCTGTATTTGTCTGAAGGACCAACTGCGTGTACATTTTGTTAAGTCTGTATTTGTCTGAAGGACCAACTGCGTGTACATTTTGTTAAGTCTGTATTTGTTTGAAGGACCAACTGCATGTACATTTTGTTAAGAAGCATTTGTCTGAAGGACCAACTGTGTGTACATTTTGTTAAGTCTGTATTTGTCTGAAAGACCAACTGTGTGTACATTTTGTTAAGTCTGTATTTGTCTAAAGGACCAACTGTGTGTACATTTTGTTAAGTCTGTATTTGTCTGAAGGACCAACTGTGTGTACATTTTGTTAAGTCTGTATTTGTCTGAAGGACCAACTGCATGTACATTTTGTTAAGAAGCATTTGTCTGAAGGACCAACTGTGTGTACATTTTGTTAAGTCTGTATTTGTCTGAAAGACCAACTGTGTGTACATTTTGTTAAGTCTGTATTTGTCTGAAGGACCAACTGTGTGTACATTTTGTTAAGTCTGTATTTGTCTGAAGGACCAACTGTGTGTACATTTTGTTAAGTCTGTATTTGTCTGAAGGACCAACTGTGTGTACATTTTGTTAAGTCTGTATTTGTCTGAAGGACCAACTGCGTGTACATTTTGTTAAGTCTATATTTGTCTGAAGGACCAACTGCGTGTACATTTTGTTAAGTCTATATTTGTCTGAAGGACCAACTGCGTGTACATCTTGTTAAGTCTGTATTTGTCTGAAGGACCAACTGCATGTACATTTTGTTAAGAAGCATTTGTCTGAAAGACCAACTGTGTGTACATTTTGTTAAGTCTGTATTTGTCTGAAGGACCAACTGTGTGTACATTTTGTTAAGTCTGTATTTGTCTGAAGGACCAACTGCGTGTACATTTTGTTAAGTCTGTATTTGTCTGAAGGACCAACTGCGTGTACATTTTGTTAAGTCTGTATTTGTCTGAAGGACCAACTGTGTGTACATTTTGTTAAGTCTGTATTTGTCTGAAGGACCAACTGCGTGTACATTTTGTTAAGAAGCATTTGTCTGAAGGACCAACTGCGTGTACATTTTGTTAAGTCTGTATTTGTCTGAAGGACCAACTGCGTGTACATTTTGTTAAGAAGTATTTGTCTGAAGGACCAACTGTGTGTACATTTTGTTAAGTCTGTATTTGTCTGAAGGACCAACTGTGTGTACATTTTGTTAAGTCTGTATTTGTCTGAAGGAACAACTGCGTGTACATTTTGTTAAGTCTGTATTTGTCTGAAGGACCAACTGTGTGTACATTTTGTTAAGAAGCATTTGTCTGAAGGACCAACTGCGTGTACATTTTGTTAAGTCTGTATTTGTCTGAAGGACCAACTGTGTGTACATTTTGTTAAGTCTGTATTTGTCTGAAGGACCAACTGCGTGTACATTTTGTTAAGTCTGTATTTGTCTGAAGGACCAACTGCGTGTACATTTTGTTAAGTCTGTATTTGTCTGAAGGACCAACTGCGTGTACATTTTGTTAAGAAGCATTTGTCTGAAGGACCAACTGTGTGTACATTTTGTTAAGTCTGTATTTGTCTGAAGGACCAACTGTGTGTACATTTTGTTAAGTCTGTATTTGTCTGAAGGACCAACTGTGTGTACATTTTGTTAAGTCTGTATTTGTCTGAAGGACCAACTGTGTGTACATTTTGTTAAGTCTGTATTTGTCTGAAGGACCAACTGCGTGTACATTTTGTTAAGAAGCATTTGTCTGAAGGACCAACTGTGTGTACATTTTGTTAAGTCTGTATTTGTCTGAAGGACCAACTGTGTGTACATTTTGTTAAGTCTGTATTTGTCTGAAGGACCAACTGTGTGTACATTTTGTTAAGTCTGTATTTGTCTGAAGGACCAACTGCGTGTACATTTTGTTAAGTCTGTATTTGTCTGAAGGACCAACTGTGTGTACATTTTGTTAAGTCTGTATTTGTCTGAAGGACCAACTGTGTGTACATTTTGTTAAGTCTGTATTTGTCTGAAGGACCAACTGCGTGTACATTTTGTTAAGAAGTATTTGTCTGAAGGACCAACTGTGTGTACATTTTGTTAAGTCTGTATTTGTCTGAAGGACCAACTGTGTGTACATTTTGTTAAGTCTGTATTTGTCTGAAGGACCAACTGCGTGTACATTTTGTTAAGAAGCATTTGTCTGAAGGACCAACTGTGTGTACATTTTGTTAAGTCTGTATTTGTCTGAAGGACCAACTGCATGTACATTTTGTTAAGAAGCATTTGTCTGAAGGACCAACTGTGTGTACATTTTGTTAAGTCTGTATTTGTCTGAAAGACCAACTGTGTGTACATTTTGTTAAGTCTGTATTTGTCTGAAGGACCAACTGTGTGTACATTTTGTTAAGTCTGTATTTGTCTGAAGGACCAACTGCGTGTACATTTTGTTAAGAAGCATTTGTCTGAAGGACCAACTGCGTGTACATTTTGTTAAGTCTGTATTTGTCTGAAGGACCAACTGCGTGTACATTTTGTTAAGAAGCATTTGTCTGAAGGACCAACTGTGTGTACATTTTGTTAAGTCTGTATTTGTCTGAAAGACCAACTGTGTGTACATTTTGTTAAGTCTGTATTTGTCTGAAGGACCAACTGTGTGTACATTTTGTTAAGTCTGTATTTGTCTGAAGGACCAACTGTGTGTACATTTTGTTAAGTCTGTATTTGTCTGAAGGACCAACTGTGTGTACATTTTGTTAAGTCTGTATTTGTCTGAAGGACCAACTGTGTGTACATTTTGTTAAGTCTGTATTTGTCTGAAGGACCAACTGCGTGTACATTTTGTTAAGTCTATATTTGTCTGAAGGACCAACTGCGTGTACATTTTGTTAAGTCTGTATTTGTCTGAAGGACCAACTGTGTGTACATTTTGTTAAGTCTGTATTTGTCTGAAGGACCAACTGCATGTACATTTTGTTAAGAAGCATTTGTCTGAAAGACCAACTGTGTGTACATTTTGTTAAGTCTGTATTTGTCTGAAGGACCAACTGCGTGTACATTTTGTTAAGTCTATATTTGTCTGAAGGACCAACTGCGTGTACATTTTGTTAAGTGTATTTGTCTGAAGGACCAACTGCGTGTACATTTTGTTAAGTCTGTATTTGTCTGAAGGACCAACTGCGTGTACATTTTGTTAAGTCTGTATTTGTTTGAAGGACCAACTGCATGTACATTTTGTTAAGAAGCATTTGTCTGAAGGACCAACTGTGTGTACATTTTGTTAAGTCTGTATTTGTCTGAAAGACCAACTGTGTGTACATTTTGTTAAGTCTGTATTTGTCTAAAGGACCAACTGTGTGTACATTTTGTTAAGTCTGTATTTGTCTGAAGGACCAACTGTGTGTACATTTTGTTAAGTCTGTATTTGTCTGAAGGACCAACTGCATGTACATTTTGTTAAGAAGCATTTGTCTGAAGGACCAACTGCGTGTACATTTTGTTAAGTCTGTATTTGTCTGAAGGACCAACTGTGTGTACATTTTGTTAAGTCTGTATTTGTCTGAAGGACCAACTGCGTGTACATTTTGTTAAGAAGTATTTGTCTGAAGGACCAACTGTGTGTACATTTTGTTAAGTCTGTATTTGTCTGAAGGACCAACTGTGTGTACATTTTGTTAAGTCTGTATTTGTCTGAAGGAACAACTGCGTGTACATTTTGTTAAGTCTGTATTTGTCTGAAGGACCAACTGTGTGTACATTTTGTTAAGAAGCATTTGTCTGAAGGACCAACTGCGTGTACATTTTGTTAAGTCTGTATTTGTCTGAAGGACCAACTGTGTGTACATTTTGTTAAGTCTGTATTTGTCTGAAGGACCAACTGCGTGTACATTTTGTTAAGTCTGTATTTGTCTGAAGGACCAACTGCGTGTACATTTTGTTAAGTCTGTATTTGTCTGAAGGACCAACTGCGTGTACATTTTGTTAAGAAGCATTTGTCTGAAGGACCAACTGTGTGTACATTTTGTTAAGTCTGTATTTGTCTGAAGGACCAACTGTGTGTACATTTTGTTAAGTCTGTATTTGAAATTTTGATAATAGAATGTTTTAAATACATGCACTTCAAATTATGTTCAAACTTTAAAATTCTACAGGTTGAATGTTACAAAACAGAGGTTTCCATGTGTGTTTGTTTCAAACTTTAAAATTCTACAGGTTGAATGTTACAAAACAGAGGTTTCTATGTGTGTTTGTTTCAAACTTTAAAATTCTACAGGTTGAATGTTACAAAACAGAGGTTTCTATGTGTGTTTGTTTCAAACTTTAAAATTCTACAGGTTGAATGTTACAAAACAGAGGTTTCTATGTGTGTTTGTTTCAAACTTCAAAATTCTACAGGTTGAATGTTACAAAACAGAGGTTTCTATGTGTGTTTGTTTCAAACTTTAAAATTCTACAGGTTGAATGTTACAAAACAGAGGTTTCTATGTGTGTTTGTTTCAAACTTTAAAATTCTACAGGTTGAATGTTACAAAACAGAGGTTTCTATGTGTGTTTGTTTCTTAAACAGCCAACTACCGATTGTTTTGTCAAAGTGGTTTGCTCCAGCAGTGAAGGAAAATGACTCTTCAACCAGGCTGAGACCTTCCACCAGAAGTGCAGCAACCACTCACTTGTCAACAGAAGCTACAACTTTGAAGATTCTGCTGGAGTTGGTGGTTGATACCAGTACTCCTGCCCACATCCAGCATGGTTTACTTCGAGTTCTCCAGTGTGTGAATTCACAGGTGAAACTTGCATATGTTGTACTTAATTCACTAAAAGCTCAATGTACAGGTTTAAGTTTTCTTTTCTCAAGTGACACTTAAGTCACACATTTTACTGTTGTACCATCATTATGACCGTAAGCAACAGCACCATTTTAAACATGTCTCTTTTTCTGGGTTTACTCCTGACATTGTATAGTGTCATTGGCATTATGACCATGAGCAACAGCACCATTTTAAACGTGTCTCTTTTTCTGGGTTTACTCCTGACATTGTACAGTGTCATTAGCAACAGTGACATCATTCACCTTTCTTGTGTTTGTAATTTTTTATGAGTTGTTTCTCTTTTTATTTCTATTTAATTTTTTATCTGGAAGTTGGATGTTCAATTTATTTAATTTTTACATTTTCTACTAAGTTTTACTTTTTTTTTTTACTGGTTGTTTGACACAGATGGCCTTGTTGCTTTATGAAAGTAAATACTAAACAACAAATCAACCGTTTTTCAGGTTATTTTCAAGGCCTTACTTGTCAAGAAACAAAATTGAGGCTCATATGAGTTTTTATGATATATAAGAACACTTACGTTAAAGCTGGCTATAACTAATGATAATCAAAATTTGAAGATTTTTTAAATTTTAAAACAAAAGCATTGTTTTTCACTGTTAAATGGTTCTTTATAGTTTTACATGTTTGAAAATTTATCAGAATATCATTGTGTCTTACTATTTATGTTGATCATTTTTAAGATTCTGACATCTTTTTTAGGTTTATTTTCACATATTTAACAAATATAACTTCTTCCAGTTAAGCCAAGCTCTTGTTTAATTTAAAAGTAAGACTAAAATAATCAAAGTTCCAAGTGTCGTGTACATAAAAACATTGACTCTATTTTTACCATAATTTTTATAAGAAGAGAAGGCGCTTCTTGTTTTCTTATTTTTATTATTTTATTTAGGATTGTTTAGGTAAATTGTTACCATTGCTTGACTCTATGCTGGAACCTTACTTCAACGACAAAGACCTGATTTTAAAACATTCTCAATATGCTATCGTTGAGCAAATTCTTTCAAAATTTACCTCAGAAAATGCTGAGTTGTTTTGCAAAGAGAAAAGCCAAGCTCTACAGTTACTAAAGAAAATGCTTTTGTCAAGCATTAGAGTGAACTGTGGAATGGACTCGCTACATTTAATGGCTTTGAAAGTGGTAAGTTCTTTGTGGTCAATTGCAATATATTTGTGGTCAGTTTGTTTACTTTTACTTGGTCAGGAAAAACTACTTGTAAAATCTCAAAGTAAATTTGTTAAAAAATATAAACTAGTAAGTATAAAAATGGCATAGAATAATAAGTAACTACCCTAATTGTAAAGTTTTGGTTTCATACTAATGTTGTAAAGCTTTGGTTTCATACTAATGTTGTAAAGCTTTGGTTTCATACTAATGTTGTAAAGTTTTGGTTTCATACTAATGTTGTAAAGCTTTGGTTTCATACTAATGTTGTAAAGTTTTGGTTTCATACTAATGTTGTAAAGTTTTGGTTTCATACTAATGTTGTAAAGTTTTGGTTTCATACTAATGTTGTAAAGTTTTGGTTTCATACTAATGTTGTAAAGCTTTGGTTTCATACTAATGTTGTAAAGCTTTGGTTTCATACTAATGTTGTAAAGCTTTGGTTTCATACTAATGTTGTATAGCTTTGGTTTCATACTAATGTTGTATAGCTTTGGTTTCATACTAATGTTGTAAAGCTTTGGTTTCATACTAATGTTGTATAGCTTTGGTTTCATACTAATGTTGTATAGCTTTGGTTTCATACTAATGTTGTATAGCTTTGGTTTCATACTAATGTTGTATAGCTTTGGTTTCATACTAATGTTGTATAGCTTTGGTTTCATACTAATGTTGTATAGCTTTGGTTTCATACTAATGTTGTATAGCTTTGGTTTCATACTAATGTTGTATAGCTTTGGTTTCATACTAATGTTGTAAAGCTTTGGTTTCATACTAATGTTGTAAAGTTTTGGTTTCATACTAATGTTGTATAGCTTTGGTTTCATACTAATGTTGTATAGTTTTGGTTTCATACTAATGTTGTATAGCTTTGGTTTCATACTAATGTTGTAAAGTTTTGGTTTCATACTAATGTTGTAAAGCTTTGGTTTCATACTAATGTTGTATAGCTTTGGTTTCATACTAATGTTGTAAAGTTTTGGTTTCATACTAATGTTGTATAGCTTTGGTTTCATACTAATGTTGTATAGCTTTGGTTTCATACTAATGTTGTAAAGCTTTGGTTTCATACTAATGTTGTAAAGCTTTGGTTTCATACTAATGTTGTAAAGCTTTGGTTTCATACTAATGTTGTAAAGTTTTGGTTTCATACTAATGTTGTAAAGCTTTGGTTTCATACTAATGTTGTAAAGTTTTGGTTTCACAAAAAAAAAGTCTAACTGAAAAATTATGATTTTATAAAGAAATAAAACAATTTATTAGAGTTCAACTCTAGAGGTATGTAACATGCCTTTATGTGACCTTGTCTTTGTACCACAAAACTGATAATTCTTTAAACTATGAAGATCATTGGGTTATGATGTAAACTCATGGGCATTAACCTAGAACAATAACTTTGGTTAAGAAAATATTTACTGAAGCTTTGCTATTGACTTTGTTGTTTGTTCTGAGCAAACATTTAAATAAAAAAAGGTTGTCATACCTTGAATGTTTTTTACTACCTGATAAAATTTTCTGGATTCAAACCTTTTTTTTTTTATAAATATAAACCATTTGATAACTGATTTGTTTATTTTTAAGTTATTGTAATGTACACTAGAAAATAAAAACATTGTAATACATATAACTAACCACCATTTCATCGCAACAACTTCACTGAGAGTTATTTCTGGACTACATTCATATCGACTAACATTCCCTTGATAAAACAAGGCATTGGAAAGGAAATTTTTTTATGGTAATTGGTCAGATTTATTATTATTTTATAGCAATAACTGACAGAAGAGGAAGGTATGATAAAGCAAGGTCTTAATACTAGAATTGTTAGCTCGTCTTGAACAAAATATAAAGTTAGAACCCTTTCACTAGTTCATTTGGTTGAAAACAAGTAAATTAAAGTTCTGAATATAACCCATTAAACAAAATAAAAACAAGTTTAAACCTACCTACAAACAGTCAACATTTTTTCTTGTTTCTCTGTAGGGTATAGATTTGAAAATTTTTTAAATAATTATTTCTGAACTGTAATATTGAACAGTTACTTAGGACGTACAACTACGATGTTAAAAGACAGATTACAAAAAGTCTTGCTAGAAAAATGAAAACTTTTTGAAGTGTTATAAAATTGTTTGTTGCAGTTAACAAAGGAGTTTTTCCAAGCACTTGGATCTCCCATTGTTCAACATGAACTCTTGGACCTTGTTCTAGATCTTTATGTAAATTCCACTTCTGCTCATGACGGGAAAGCTATGACCAAAGTTATTAAAAAGGTATGTTACTTGTTAGTAGTTATTCAACTACTCAAACTTTCTGAGTTTATTGTTCAAAACATTTACAGTAGAATTACATCCTGTAATACAAAGGTACTTCAAAACATTTACAGTAGAAATACATCCTGTAATACAAAGGTACTTTTAGAGAGGTGGGAAAACTTTTAAGTAAACAGATATCAAAACTTACTTCATTAAATGTTTAATAAGTAACTTTTGACTAGTGTCTGCTTTTGTTTGTAAAGTGTTGGCAAAATGTAGGTGACATAGAAACAAGTTGGCTCTAAAACCTAGAGAGTTGTAACATGTTAAGAGTAATAAGTGTTCTGTTAACAGTTAAAGAAATTGAATTGTTTGGATAACAATATAAATAAAAGACTATGATGGTTGAGGATGTAGAGAAATGTTTTTTTAAAACGGTTTAGAAACTTGATGAATATATCACAGTAAGACAGTTAGAACAACAGTAACTAACATCGGGAGTGCATAAAGAACGAACCAAGTTCTTAAAATACCATCCTGAAATGTTATTAATTTTCATACATCAGTTATAACAGCACATAACATGTTTCTAACAGAAAAGTCTCCTGCTACTTGGTTGTTATTTTTGTATACAAGTAATTAGTTTTTGTATGCATTTGTGATACACTTGAGCACTTATTACACTGTGGCTGTGATACATCAGAGCACTTATTACACTGTGGCTGTGGTACATCAGAGCACTAACTACACTGTGGCTGTTATACACCAGAGCACTTATCCTTGATGACGAGAAACCCACTTGAAATCAAAATGTATCTGAGAATGGATATTAACACTATTGATAAGAAGAGAAGAACATGTCGACCTTGCTAGCTCATCTTCAGGTTAAGAAAAAGCACTTACTACACATTGGCTGTGATACACTAGAACATTCGCTACACTGTGGTTGTGCTACACGTAATATAAGTTTTAATATGTATATATTTTTAATGTAATAATGTTTTTGCAATAAGTTGCCTCAGAATGTGTATAATGACTAACATCAAGTCATGAAACGACTATAAGCACGTGGATCAACTTTTGTAAGATTCCTTAGTTAAGATTCATAACTTGAACATCAGTACTGATAGGAATTCAAAAGAATTTTTGCCCAGAAGTTGTGACAGAGTTCACATTGTGTTTAATAATCTGAAGTGAATCTATGAGTGAAAGTATTTTTATGTTTCAGATGTGTTTTGATGGTAAGCTTCTTGTGAAAGTGCTTCACCAAGTAGAGACCAGTGCCACAACAAAGACTGTCAGAGACGTCAAGAAACAAAGGTATTGAACTTACAAACTCTATTGCTCATCTAACATGTATGATGTTCAATGGTCTGTCAGACGTTGACTTTCTGTTTTTATGTGTTTCCATGTTGTTGTTTTTTACCTTCTTAAACAAATTATCCAGGAAATGGTAAAATCTTATGTTTGTTTTGGTTGCTTATTATCCAGGCAAAATGTTTATACAGGAACAAATAGGCCTCTTGTTTCTGTTTTACTTAGGGTGTCACAGACACCTCTGTATTACTTAGGCTGGTACAGACACCTGTTTCTGTGTTACCTTGATTGTACAGACACCTATTTCCGTGTTACTGAGATTCGTACAGACACCTTTTTATGTGTCACTAGGTTAGTACAGAACTCACAATTTTCGTTGTTTGTTAACATTTTAAGATACCTCTTACCTCCTGTTTCTTTCTCTAAAATTTTTTTTTTCCATCATCAGTTAGTAGACTTCTAATAATTTCTCTGAGATTTTTGCCAATATGTCTGAAGATTCTTTGTCAGTGTTCATGGAGTTGCCTGTTTTTAGTGTATTTCCTATCAGGTATATTAGTCATTCATTGTCTTGTATAATTTTTTTAAACTCGCATCTCCTGTGTATCATCTGTCATTTACTGTTAGGCTCTTTTTTACTTCATAAAGAAACTCTTTAAACTGTTTGTTTGTACTGTCTTTCGACCAGAGGCCTACTTCACGCATGAAAGTAGAAGGAAGGCAAGCAAAGTTAAACTTACGTGTGCACTACTGTTGTTTTTAACTAAATATGCATATTGATTATGGGATCTGTTCTATTTAAAGTTTAGCTTTTGGTAATGGCTTTGTATTTTGTAAAGTTTTTGGTAAAAATATTTATTCAGTTTTCTCTGTTCTTTTTATGTTGCTGTTTTCCTTTTCATATTATGGCCATGTGGTTAAGGCACTCGAATCATAATCCAACAGTTGCAGGTTCAAATCCCCGTCACACCAAACATGCTCGTCCTTTCAGCCATGGGGGCATTATATGTGATGATCAATCCCACTGTTTGTTGACAAAAGCAGAGCCCAAGAGTTGGCAGTGTGTGGTGATGACTAGCTGCCTTCTCTCTGGTCTTACATTGCTAAATTATGGACGACTAGCGCAGATGGCCCTCGTATAGCTTTGCACAAAATTCAAAAACCAAAGCTTTTCATGGTAGTTTATTTTTCATGGTTTATTTCTTTTCTGAATATCTTACTTGTACTGTCTACTTTTGTTTTGAAGATATTATGTTTTTTAAAACGTTATTATACATCATTCTATAGTTTCTCATGGTGATTTTTGTTTTGTTTTGTTTTTGTATCATTAGGACCCAGACATCAAGTCCTGAAGTTGAAAATGTGTTGGACAAGCAACCTTGGAAGAAAGTTATTGTGTTACTTGAAATCGTTCAGAGTAGGTCAAAGTTGCAGGCCGTTGAAACTTTGATTCCTGCTCTCTTTGACTTATTAAAAAGGTATATTTATTACTCTTTCATATTTTAATGTTTTTTATATAAAGCTGTATGTAAGAGCAGTGGTATCGTAGCCGCAGATCTCCCCATCTGCTGTTCTGATAAGCCTACATCTATATTACAAGCCCTTGATTAAATATGTTTGAAATACTGATGTGTCTTGGAAACTAATAGTTGATCAAAGTAACAAGGGAAATATAATAATATGAAAAGTAAAAACCATGCAGAGGTTTGCTATAAACAAGATGTAGTGGATAGGTTGATTGAAATCTGTTGGAGAACATACTTAATCTTTAAACCCTAGGACCATCCTAATGTGCTGAGTGCTGACAAACTGCATTCCATCTTATCACTTCAAAGTTTTTACGTCTATTTGATAGCCCTTGCACATCTCCATATGAAGTTTAATAACCTAACCGATACACAAGTTTACTTTGGTGTTAATTTGATAACTTATATGAGAACATGTTAAAGAAATCTAACAGTAACTTTGGTAAGTTTATAACTCAAGATGGAGTAAAATGTTATGAACATACACCAGATAGATATATTCATGTAATAGTTTAAACATGTTTAATGATTTGGTGTAGAATATGAGTATTAAAGGTATCCATCTTACAAAAATCTGAAAAGTAACTTTGTTTTAAATGAATTCAGCAGTTGTTTTCTCTCACTTTCTTTGAATTATTTGTGTCTTAGCTACAAGATTCTTGGGCTGCGTAGAAAAGAGAAAAGTGTAGAATTTTTTTAAATTGATTTTGTATCTTAATTTGTTTAGTTGGTTTTGCTGTTAGAGATTCTAATGTTAACCTGAGAAATATCTGTTGCATCATTTTACTAACTTTAATATTTTTTCTTTTTAGAAGCAGTAATTCTAAAGAGTTTGATTTGTAAGAGAAATGATTGGACTTGTATTATAACATTTTATAAAAAAACAAGTAACTTTCTACAAATCAGATGGACGTGCATTCTCTCACTGCTGGAAGATAGCTTTTATATATTAGGAATATGTTCTCTTTCTCCCTTAGGTCACTGGAAGTAGGAAATGGTCCTGACAAACATTACCTTCAGCAGGTTATTTTGTCTTGTCTCTATACTTGTGTGCAGCAGGTGATGTCATCAGAAGATGGCGACAATCGTGAAACAAGTGTGAAACTGAGAGAAGAGCATTTTCAAGTTGAATTAATTGTACAAGTCATTCGTGTCTCGGAAAATCCACAAACACAAAACCAGGCTTTGTTGCTCTTAAACCTAATTGCTTGTCGTTTTTCTGTAAGATATTTTTACTTCTTCCTTATTCTGTTTAATGTTGTTGCAATTACTCCATAATTCGAAATACATGAGATGACATAATTCTGAGTAAAATAATTATACTGTTTTTTGTATCCTGTTGTTATTAGTTACCTCATGGATATTTTAAATGGTTTTTCAAACAAAACATCTTGTCTAAAATTATGAACAACTTCCAGACATTGTGATACACTAATTTTTAGCTGTTTACATTGTGTAATTAAATTATTTCATATTTATATGAGCAATTATAAGTAATTTTTATCTTATATTTGACTTACCTAACCTTTGAGATTTCTGTTTCGTGACTTTTTTGTGAACAGTTAAATGGTTTACCTTTTATTTTTGCAATTTTTTGGACACAACACCAACTTTAATATAACCTAATGTACAAAGGAGGGTTCAAATGTACCTGTATCTGAAAGGTGTATTGTTGAAAGTGACATTAATGGTTATGTAAGCATGCATGTTATGTGGAAAACCTTTTTTTCTTGACAGGAGCATGTTCTACACAATATCATAGCAATTTTCACTTTTATGGGAGCAAGTTTAGTACGTCAGGACAACTCCTACAGCTTCCAAGTGATCAGCCAGACGATTGAGACGATTATTCCAGCTCTTCTTGAGGTCAGTGACTGAAGTTTGTTGTCAAATACATTTATGAATTAAACTTCATTGAATCAAGTTAAAGAATTTTCTTAGTGAAAGAATGACTGCTTTTGGAACATTCAATAATTTTAGCATTGAAACATGGAAGTGTAAGTTATCATAAAAATATCAGTGTGCGTTCCAAAATAACTCGAATATGCTTTGCTTGACGTAAACAAGTTATGATGTTGTTTCTTCAAAGTTATAGGAATACCAGTAACCCCTTGGCAAGAGTTACAAAATGACATTATCAGATGTCATTTGTGTCATTCTTTGTGGTGTGATTAAAGTCATATTTAATATTAGTTTAACCAAATATTTGTGTTGGATTTTATGAAGAGACAGTTACACACATCACAGGATGGAATTTAGGTGTATTTATATTCCAATCACCTTTTTTATGAAGTGGCAAATAAAAAATTGGATTGAAGGAGGACTACAGAACTAATATGATTATTTCACTAAACTTTTCATGTTAATTCTATATCAGTTTCCTAGTGGTTCCCTCTGGTAGCTTTATTGTACATTAACGAATGTGTCATATCTGTGGAAAAATCCTTTTAACACTCCTACGAAAAGTGGGGCCTAATAGGCCCCAGAGCAACTTGAAAGGTTATTAATATTAGGCTAATAATTTTGTACTTAAATGAAATTGCCATTTAAATCCATTAATGAATGGATTAACGAGATTCCCGCTGTCCCTATCTACTATCTAGCGAAACCACAGCCAGGGGAACGGGCTTGGAGAAATCAGGACTAGAAACGTCTTTTCGTAGGAGTGTTAAATATTGGATTGTATCAGCAAAAAATATTCAAATATATCTGTTGTTGTATTGCACAATGATATTTTTAGGTTTTTGTACAACTGTAGTGACATCTTGTTGCAGCTTTACCACATTACCAGATTTTACCTGTACTGCAAACTGATGAAAGTTTGAAGAAATGATAAGATAGGATTGGTTGCACTTTCATTTGTATTGTGGTACAATACTTGATAAAATAGTCATGAGTTGCTTTTTGTACAGTATCAATGTTATTTCTGAAGGGTTCTGTTTCCTTTGGTAATTCATATTACAGGAATTTGTGACATCAGTTTTAAAGCTAGTGAAATGTGTATTGTCTTGTGTTTGTATTTTCTGAATCCTGTTTTAAACAGTTTATTATTTTTGTTTTATTGTACAGTATTTGTTTGTATATAGTAATACTTTTGAATAATATTGGAATTTGATAAGTCTAACAATAAATATTTTATGTTGCACTCAGCACCATTACTAGGGAGTTTTGAAAAATTCTTTCCTTTGTCAGTTTTTATCATACATATTTGTCATTTTTAGTATGTTTTCCATAAATTTTCAGGTAAAACTTCAGAAAGTTATGAAACTAAAAACATTTCTTTAAATATTAAATGAATGCCTCATGAAATACCTCTGAAAATAGCCCCATGTTTTTTTATTTCATTTTTTTTTTCTTGATTCTTATTTGAGACTGCATTTTCTTCATGAAGGTAATTCTTTTTTTAAAAATTATACAGACAAGCAACCAAACTGGAACTACAGATGAAACCCAAAAGACTGTTTCCATGGTGACAAGGGTGTTTGTAGATGCTGTTCTGGATGTTCCACAGCATCGACGATTACCAGTTTTTTCCAAGCTAATTCACACCCTTGGTCCAAAGCAGTACTTGTGGATTCCTCTTGGTCAAGTATTTGACCAACACATAACCAAGCAACCTGTTCAGGGACCTGCCGAGGAAAAGGTGAGATTGTACAGAATTAGAAGAACAGTAACAGTGGACTTTTTGAGTAATTTTAGAATTACGTTCTTTATTTCATACAACAGAACAAAACTTTTGAAGACCGTACATCTTGTATTTTTAACTATGTTATACTTAATACATTCTTTACAGGTTCAAGGAACTCTGCCCCTCTGGTGGAATTTGCTGTCTCACTAAGCCAGTGTTTTCAGCCCACTGTCCAGTTGGTTTCTTTCGTCAAACTGCTCGAGTTTTTATTATCGTTGCCGCAACAAGAAGGTAAGTGTTATTAATAATGAAAATGTTTTTTTTGTGTTTGTCCGGTAAAACTTTTTGTTTGTCCAGTAAAACTTATCGTCCCAAACGTGGCCAATATTCGTTAGTTTCACCAAGTAAAGTTATGTTTGTTTTTGTCAGATGGTTCTGCAACTGTGAATTCAAAAACCTGTGAAATTCTACCAGATATCTACCCACTCTTTGATGTCAACACACATTCAGCTAAGCAACTCCGCCACTTCATGTATACCACTGTATCATTCATGGTCACTCTTCTGTCTTCACAAACTTTTGTTAGTCAGGTACAGATCTGTGTTTTGTTGTTTCTTTGTGTTAGTGTTCAGGCCTAAAGCTTTGTTATCACTAACTTAGAGATGAGAATTGTACATGAAATCAATTGTGTCTGGTCAGGTATAAAATGTTTTGTTGTATGTTAAGTGTTCATCAGTTCTCTACTGTACCTGAAAAAAAATATATTTTCAATTTATATAATAAAATATTAGTATTTTAAAAAGTAAAGTTATAAAAGTAAGTTATGTAGAGGAAGAAAAATGTAGGTTATTATCACGTTTTCCTTTGTGAACAACTGTCCCCCAGTGGAGACAGCAGTAAGTCTTAGGACTTACAATGCTAAAATTATGAGTTTGATTCCCCTCAGAGTGGACACAGCAGCTAGCTGATGTGGTTTTGCTATAAGAAAACAAACTTGTGAACAACTGGGGGGATTAATAACAAAATAAAATTGTGGTTATAACTGTAAGGTCAAAGTTTCAAGTGTAAACAAAACATTGAACATTGGGCTTTTTCTAATTCTGGGAGCAGATGTTGGAATTTAAGGAAACAAACATGAGAAAGTTAAAAAAACTCTTCAGGCTGCATTTGAGAACTTTCAATGATTCAAGTAGTGTTTATCATTTCAAACAATAGATACTTGATGAACTAGTGTTTGCAACAGGCCTCCTATCTATGTAACTGTTTTATGTTAATTCAGTATTAAGAGACTGAAAGTTTTTTTGTTTTAATATCAGAAAAGTTTTGAGTTAAATACTGATATGCCCAATATTGAAATTGTTGTTGTTTTTGTTACATTTAAAGATTGCTGGACTAAGCTCTAAGTCTTCCAAGAAAATGGAACCACACTACCAGAACTTTCTTGAGATTACCTTAAAATACATTCAGAAAGTGGCACGTCATCTTCAAGAAAGTGGATCGACAGCAACGTCTAAATTCTGGAGAGTACTACTGTACAAGTTGTATGACTTGCTTGATAAGGTCAGTGTTAAGGTCTTTTATACATATTAAATGGTCCAGGTCTAGAAATAATCAAATACTGGACAGATGTTTTGTAACTCTGGGTAGGTTAAGCCTAGATGGTGGTATAAATACTTACATCGGTATACAAGTTCCAACATTGCCCTTTGTTGTTTTTACACCAAAAGATGTGTAGCCTTTCTTTCTTTATTTATTTTGTAATGATTTTTATTGTTGTATTCCTTTTAATTAGAAAAAAACATTACTTTAAAATTATCTCTGTCATAAGTTTTTAATGGTACTTTTCTTTCAACTGTATATCACTTGGTACAGTTAATTCTGCTTTTAATCATATACTTGTGTATATATATACACAGACACCACATATATACTTTTATGTGCATACATACATAAATTTTGGAGGTCGTACCTACTTCATGGCAGCTGTATTTGTTTGTTGTGAATAATGGAAGATTCGAGGTTCGAGATCCGATGTTCTACAAATTTATTTCAGTGTTGATAACAGTGTCATAATGATTGTGTATTAAAGATAGATCACCCAGTCTTTCTTTCGTTTTTGTAAACGTTGGATAATTATTCAACCAGCAGAGAACTGACGTTCACATGAATTTATTGGATGTATGGTAAAGAGTTTTAGTCATATAAAAATATTTGTTACATTGAAGCATGGTTTTAAGCAGTCAGGCAGTACCTGTCTTGAAATGGTATAGGAAGCCATCTTGTCTTCCATCAACAAAGTTGTTAATAAAAAAATCAGAATTTGGCAAATCATCCGTCTAATAATCCAAAGCCTGACTGATCTCAGAAACAGAAAACTCTTGCATGAGTTTTGGTGACATGAGTTTCTGAACTGATGTTGAGAGCTTTACATGTGCATCAAATCTAGAGAAAAGATCACTGATGATTTGGTCAATAAAAGGAATGGTTATTAAAGTAATTCTTTATGGAACTACATTCTACTATAAAGGAATGGTTATTAAAGTAATTCTTTATGGAACTACATTCTACTATAAAAGGAATGGTTATTAAAGTAATTCTTTATGGAACTACATTCTACTATAAAAGGAATGGTTATTAAAGTAATTCTTTATGGAACTACATTCTACTATAAAAGGAATGGTTATTAAAGTAATTCTTTATGGAACTACATTCTACTATAAAAGGAATGGTTATTAAAGTAATTCTTTATGGAACTACATTCTACTATAAAAGGAATGGTTATTAAAGTAATTCTTTATGGAACTACATTCTACTATAAAAGGAATGGTTATTAAAGTAATTCTTTATGGAACTACATTCTACTATAAAAGGAATGGTTATTAAAGTAATTCTTTATGGAACTACATTCTACTATAAAAGGAATGGTTATTAAAGTAATTCTTTATGGAACTACATTCTACTATAAAAGGAATGGTTATTAAAGTAATTCTTTATGGAACTACATTCTACTATAAAAGGAATGGTTATTAAAGTAATTCTTTATGGAACTACATTCTACTATAAAGGAATGGTTATTAAAGTAATTCTTTATGGAACTACATTCTACTATAAAAGGAATGGTTATTAAAGTAATTCTTTATGGAACTACATTCTACTATAAAAGGAATGGTTATTAAAGTAATTCTTTATGGAACTACATTCTACATTTTCATGCTGGACTTGTCATTGACTAAATCGTGGCATGAAAACATCAGATTTGTTTTCAGTATTAGTGATTGAAGATAATGTGAATAATCATCTATGTCCACTTCTCGTGAAGCCAACTCTTCACAGTATTATTCTGTTAGGGAAACCGTCTTGTCTTGGACCTTGCATATTTATATAAACTTCTTTAAAACAGTGAAGAGAGCATTATAAAGTTGTAAAACAAAAAGTTAATTCAAAGGATTCCAGTATTTTTAGATAAGTTACAGCATTTTTAACATCTTCAGTTGTGCTAAAAGAGTGTTATTTAGATCAAGACTGCATGATTATGATTTTAATAATGAAGAGTGTATAGTGGTGATTTTTAAAATGAAATTATCAGACTTTATTGCAATAACGGAGCAGAGAAAAAATAATTTGTTTTGTCAGTTGTATTTTGAAGTAACTGAACCAGACTATGTGAACTTTAATATAAAAAGAGAGAGACAGTTATATAAATTTGACAAACAACTGTAATAACTAACGATGTAACGAACACTTGTATATCCATTTAACTTGTTTCAATACATTATTTTAAAAGAAGTGGACAGTGTTGCTATTTGTTATTATTGAAATTTATAGCCAACAAGTCACAAAAACACACACTGTAAAGAAACATGCCAACAGAGTAGCAACAGAACATTGAACTTCCAATGACAAAGTGTCAACAGAATCCATTATGTGCAACTGTTTCAAGCTAGAAAATGCTGTTACTTCATCAGAAAAACGTGTACTATGTAGAGATCATTAAATACCATAAGCAGCTATTCTGTAACAGCAGTCCCTGGTGTATACAGAACCCCTCAATAATGACTTCCTTTTAGATACAACTTGCTATCGATATCACCTCTGGAAAACAAATTCCTGACAGATTCAACAAACGATCGTGATGTTTTGGCAGAATGTGGGAAGACGATTCCTCAGTAACGACTTTTCTTCATTTCAGTAGAAACATACAAACGTGTGTGTGTGTTCCTATGATTGATCTTATGTTTACATTTATATAATATGATCTTAATAAATCAAGTGTAGTTTGTTGAAGACTACAGCAGGTGAGTGTACAATGAGAAGACTGGAGAACTTACATATTTATCAAAACATGAATACCTCTAACTTCATTATTCAATGTGATAAGTAAAACACATCTCAGCAGTAGTTAACTCTTGATCAGAACAGTTGAAATGTGAGTGTTTTAATAAGTAGTGTACAATTAGCTGTGAAAAACCTCACCAGCTAGTCAACAGTCAGAAATGAGTGTTTTCTTGAGACGTCATGTGATGCATGACGAGGGTAAGTAGTTAATCTGTGGATTACTGTATAAACATGACACACACAACAGAGTAACTAACTTTTGTAGAAAGCCCAATTCTGTTTCATAATACTTTGAGAAACGTTTACATGTAAACACCTAACTTTTCAGGTAAATGTCAGTCATCAAAAACCTTCATAATAAATATGTTCATGTTACTGCAGGTTTAAACAGTTGTTGCAGATAAAGTTAAAATCATTAAGTTATAGGAAATGGTTTTAATACAAAAATAAAAGTCACCAAAGTGAATTAAACAAAAAATCATCAACTTAACAAACCAATGTTACATTAGTTCTGTGATTATTATACATGAAACACCAACACACTATCCAAGATACATTATTATACATGAAACACCAACACTCTATCCAAGATACATTATTATACATGAAACACCAACACTCTATCCAAGATACATTATTATACATGAAACATCAACACTCTATCCAAGATACATTATTATACATGAAACACCAACACTCTATCCAAGATACATTATTATACATGAAACACAAACACTCTATCCAAGATACATTATTATACATGAAACACCAACACTCTATCCAAGATACATTATTATACATGAAACACCAACACTCTATCCAAGATACATTATTATGCAGGAAACACCAACACTCTATCCAAGATACATTATTATGCATGAAAACCAACACACTATCCAAGATACATTATTATGCATGAAACACAAACACTCTATCCAGGATGCATTATTATGCACGAAACACCAACACTCTATCCAGGATACATTATTATACATGAAACACAAACACTCTATCCAAGATGCGTTATTATGCATGAAACACCAACACTCTATCCAGGATACGTTATTATGCATGAAACACCAACACTCTATCCAGGATACATTATTATGCATGAAACACAGACACTCTATCCAGGATACGTTGTTATGCATGAAGCACAAACACTCTATCCAGGATACGTTATTATGCTGGAACACCAACACTCTATCCAGGATGCGTTGTTATACACGCTAAACACCAACACTCTATCCAGGATGCATTATTATGCATGCGAAACACCAACACTATCCAGGATGCGTTATTATGCATGAAACACCAACACTCTATCCAGGATGCATTATTATGCGAAACACCAACACTCTATCCAGGATGCGTTGTTATGCATGAAACACCAAACACTCTATCCAGGATGCATTGTTATGCTGAAACACCAACACTCTATCCAAGATGCGTTGTTATGCATGAAACACCAACACTCTATCCAGGATGCGTTGTTATGCATGAAACACCGACACTCTATCCAGGATGCATTATTATGCATGAAACACCAACACTCTATCCAGGATGCATTATTATGCCGCGAAACACCAACACTCTATCCAGGATACGTTATTATACATGAAACACCAACACTCTATCCAGGATACATTATTATACATGAAACACCAACACTCTATCCAGGATGCGTTATTATGCATGAAACACCAACACTCTATCAGGATGCGTTATTATGCATGAAACACCAACACACTATCCAGGATGCGTTGTTATGCATGGAACACCAAACACACTATCCAGGATGCGTTGTTATGCATGAAGCCAAACACGCTATCCAGGATGCGTTGTTATGCATGAGACACCAACACTATATCCAGGATGCGTTGTTATGCATGAACACCAACACTCTATCCAGGATGCGTTATTATGCATGAAACACCAACACTCTATCCAGGATGCGTTGTTATGCATGAAACACCAACACTCTATCCAGGATGCGTTGTTATGCCGCTAAAACACCAACACTCTATCCAGGATGCGTTGTTATGCGCGAACACCAACGCTCTATCCAGGATGCGTTGTTATGCGAGAACACCAACACACTCTATCCAGGATGCGTTGTTATACCGCGAGCACCAGCGGCTCTATCCAGGATGCGTTATGCCGCGAAACACCAGCGCTCTATCCAGGATGCGTTGTTATGCATGAAACACCAACACTCTATCCAGGATACGTTATTATGCATGGAACACCAACACTCTATCCAGGATACGTTATTATGCATGAAACACCAACACTCTATCCAGGATGCGTTGTTATACATGAAACACCAACACTCTATCCAAGATACGTTGTTATGCAGGAACACCAACACTCTATCCAGGATACGTTATTATGCATGAGACACCAACACTCTATCCAGGATGCGTTATTATGCATGAAACACCAACACTCTATCCAGGATGCGTTGTTATGCATGAGAACACCAACACTCTATCCAGGATGCGTTGTTATGCATGAAACACCAACACTCTATCCAGGATGCGTTGTTATGCGAGAACACCAACACTCTATCAGGATGCGTTGTTATGCATGAAACACCAACACTCTATCCAGGATGCGTTGTTATGCAGGGAACACCAACACTCTATCCAGGATGCGTTATTATGCATGAGCACAAACACACTATCCAGGATGCGTTATTATGCATGAAACACCAGCACTATCCAGGATGCGTTATTATGCATGAAACACCAACACTCTATCCAGGATGCGTTATTATACATGAAACACCAACACTCTATCCAGGATGCGTTGTTATGCGGAACACCAACACTCTATCCAGGATACGTTGTTATGCATGAGCACAAACACACTATCCAGGATGCGTTATTATGCATGAAACACAAACACACTATCAGGATGCGTTATTATGCATGAACACAAACACACTATCAGGATACGTTGTTATGCATGAAACACCAACACTCTATCCAGGATGCGTTATTATGCATGAAACACCAACACTCTATCCAGGATACATTATTATGCATGAAACACCAACACTCTATCCAGGATGCATTATTATGCATGAAACACCAACACACTATCCAGGATACGTTATTATGCATGAAACACCAACACTCTATCCAAGATGCGTTATTATGCATGAACACAAACACTCTATCAAGATACGTTATTATAATTGAAACACCAACACTCTATCCAGGATACGTTATTATACATGAAACACCAACACTCTATCCAAGATCGTTATTATACAGGGAGCACAAACACTCTATCCAAGATGCCTTATTATACAGGAAACACCAACACTCTATCCAAGATACATTATTATACATGAAACACAAACACACTATCCAAGATACATTATTATGCATGAAACACCAACACTCTATCCAAGATACATTATTATACAGGAAGCACCAACACTCTATCCAAGATGCATTGTTATGCATGAAACACAAACACACTATCCAAGATACATTATTATACATGAAACACAAACACACTATCCAAGATGCATTGTTATGCATGAAACACCAACACTCTATCCAGGATACGTTATTATACATGAAACACCAACACTCTATCCAGGATACATTATTATACATTATTATGCATGAAACACCAACACTCTATCCAGGATGCATTATTATACATGAAACACCAACACACTATCAAGATGCGTTATTATGCATGAAACACCAACACTCTATCCAAGATGCGTTATTATGCATGAGCACAAACACTCTATCCAAGGATGCATTATTATCGTTGAAACACCAACACTCTATCCAGGATGCATTATTATCGTTGAAACACCAACACTCTATCAAGATCGTTATTATGCATGAAACACCAACACTCTATCCAGGATGCCTTATTATGCGAGCACCAACACTCTATCCAGGATGCCTTATTATGCATGAAACACCAACACTCTATCCAGGATACGTTGTTATGCAGGAACACCAACACTCTATCCAGGATGCGTTATTATACACGAACACCAACACTATCCAGGATGCGTTATTATGCATGAGCACCAACACTCTATCCAGGATGCATTATTATGCAGCTAAAACACCAACACTCTATCCAGGATACGTTATTATGCATGAAACACCAACACTCTATCCAGGATGCGTTATTATGCGAGCACCAACACTCTATCCAGGATGCGTTATTATGCATGAAACACCAACACTCTATCCAAGATACGTTATTATGCATGACACCGACACTCTATCCAGGATGCGTTATTATGCATGAAACACCAACACTATCCAGGATGCGTTGTTATACGCGAACACCAACACTCTATCCAGGATACGTTATTATGCATGAAAACACCAACACTCTATCCAGGATGCGTTGTTATGCATGAAACACCAACACTCTATCCAGGATGCGTTATTATGCATGAACACCAACACTCTATCCAGGATGCGTTGTTATGCATGAAAGAACAACACGCACTATCCAGGATGCGTTATTATGCATGAAACACCAACACTCTATCCAGGATGCGTTATTATGCATGAAACACCAACACACTATCCAGGATGCATTATTATGCATGAAACACCAACACTGTATCCAGGATACGTTATTATGCAGGAACACCAGCACTCTATCCAGGATGCATTATTATGCATGAAACCTGAACACACTATCCAGGATACGTTGTTATGCATGAGCACAAGACACACTATCCAGGATGCGTTGTTATGCATGAGCACCAACACTGTAATCCAGGATGCGTTGTTATGCATGAAACACCAACACTCTATCCAGGATGCGTTATTATGCATGAGACACCAACACTCTATCCAGGATGCGTTGTTATGCAGGAGCACCAACACTCTATCCAGGATGCGTTGTTATGCATGAACACAAACACACTATCCAGGATGCGTTATTATGCATGAGCACAAACACACTATCCAGGATGCGTTATTATGCATGAAACACCAACACTCTATCCAGGATGCGTTGTTATGCATGAAACACCAACACTCTATCCAGGATGCGTTGTTATGCGTTATTATGCGTGAACACCAACCTCTATCAGGATGCGTTATTTATGCATGGAACACCACACACTATCCAGGATGCGTTGTTATGCATGAAACACCAACACTCTATCAGGATGCATTATTATGCATGAACACAAACACTCTATCCAGGATGCATTGTTATCGTTGAGCACCAACACTCTATCAGGATGCATTATTATCGTTGAAACACCAACACTCTATCAGGATCGTTATTATACATGAGCACCAACACTCTATCCAGGATGCCTTGTTATGCGCTAAACACCAACACTCTATCCAGGATGCCTTATTATACATGAGAACACCAACACTCTATCCAAGGATACATTGTTACAGGGAACACCAACACTCTATCCAGGATACATTGTTATACACGAGACACCAACACTATCCAGGATACGTTGTTATGCGTTGAACACCAACACTCTATCCAAGATACGTTGTTATGCATGAGAACACCAACACTCTATCCAAGATGCCTTATTATGCCGCGAACACCAACACTCTATCCAGGATGCCTTATTATACATGAAACACCAACACTCTATCCAGGATACGTTGTTATGCAGGAACACCAACACTCTATCCAAGGATACATTATTATACACGAAACACCAGCGCTATCCAGGATGCGTTGTTATGCATGAGACACCAACACTCTATCCAGGATGCGTTATTATGCGAAACACCAACACTCTATCCAGGATGCGTTGTTATGCATGAAACACCAACACTCTATCAAGATACGTTATTATGCACGAACACCAGCACTCTATCCAGGATGCGTTATTATGCATGAGCACCAACACTCTATCCAGGATGCGTTATTATGCATGAAACACCGACGCTCTATCCAGGATGCGTTGTTATGCATGGAAACACCAACACTATCCAGGATACGTTATTATGCGCGTAAACACCAACACTCTATCCAGGATACGTTATTATACATGAAACACCAACACTCTATCCAGGATACGTTATTATGCATGAAACACCAACACTCTATCCAAGATGCGTTATTATGCATGGAACACCAACACTCTATCCAGGATACGTTATTATACATGAAACACCAACACACTATCCAAGATACGTTATTATACATGAAACACCAACACTCTATCCAGGATGCGTTATTATGCATGAAACACCAACACACTATCCAGGATGCGTTATTATGCATGAACACCAACACTGTATCCAGGATACATTATTATGCAGGAACACCAACACTCTATCCAGGATGCATTATTATGCATGAAACACAAACACTCTATCCAAGATACATTATTATCGTTGAAACACCAACACTCTATCCAGGATACATTATTATCGTTGAAACACCAACACTCTATCCAAGATACGTTATTATCGTTGAAACACCAACACTCTATCCAAGATGCCTTATTATGCATGAAACACCAACACTCTATCCAAGATACCTTATTATGCATGAAACACCAACACTCTATCCAAGATACGTTATTATACATGAAACACCAACACTCTATCCAAGATGCGTTATTATGCATGAAACACCAACACTCTATCCAGGATGCGTTATTATACATGAAACACCAACACTCTATCAAGATACGTTATTATGCATGAAACACCAACACTCTATCCAAGATACGTTATTATACATGAAACACCAACACTCTATCCAAGATACATTATTATGCATGAAACACCAACACTCTATCCAAGATACATTATTATGCAGGAACACCAACACTCTATCCAGGATGCGTTATTATGCATGAAACCAAACACACTATCCAAGATACATTATTATACATGAAACACAAACACACTATCCAAGATGCATTATTATGCATGAAACACCAACACTCTATCCAAGATGCATTATTATGCATGAAACACCAACACTCTATCCAGGATGCATTATTATACGTTATTATGCATGAACACCAACACTCTATCCAAGGATGCATTATTATGCATGAAACACCAACACACTATCCAAGGATACGTTATTATACATGAAACACCAACACTCTATCCAAGATACATTATTATACATGAAACACAAACACTCTATCCAAGATACATTATTATACATGAAACACCAACACTCTATCAAGATACATTATTATATGCATGAAACACCAACACTCTATCCAAGATGGTTATTATGCATGAAACACCAACACTCTATCCAGGATGCCTTATTATGCATGAAACACCAACACTCTATCCAAGATGCCTTATTATACATGAAACACCAACACTCTATCCAGGATACATTATTATACAGGAACACCAACACTCTATCCAAGATACATTATTATACGCGAAACACCAACACTATCCAAGATACATTATTATGCATGAAACACCAACACTCTATCCAAGATACATTATTATGCATGAAACACCAACACTCTATCCAAGATACATTGTTATACACGAAACACCAACACTCTATCCAAGATACATTTGTTATACGAAACACCAACACTCTATCCAAGATACGTTATTATACATGAAACACCAACACTCTATCCAAGATGCATTATTATGCATGAAACACCAACACTCTATCCAAGATACATTATTATGCATGAAACACCAACACTATCCAGGATACATTATTATGCATGAAACACCAACACTCTATCCAGGATGCATTATTATACATGAAACACCAACACTCTATCCAAGATGCATTATTATACATGAAACACCAACACTCTATCCAGGATACGTTATTATACATGAAACACCAACACTCTATCCAAGATGCGTTATTATACATGAAACACCAACACACTATCCAGGATGCGTTATTATACATGAAACACCAACACTCTATCCAGGATACGTTATTATACATGAAACACCAACACACTATCCAGGATGCATTATTATACATGAAACACCAACACTGTATCCAGGATGCGTTGTTATGCAGGAACACCAACACTCTATCCAGGATGCATTGTTATGCATGAAAACACAAACACACTATCCAGGATACGTTGTTATGCATGAAACACAAACACACTATCCAGGATACGTTATTATGCATGAAACACCAACACTATATCCAGGATGCGTTATTATACATGAAACACCAACACTCTATCCAGGATGCATTATTATGCATGAAACACCAACACTCTATCCAGGATGCGTTATTATACATGAAACACCAACACTCTATCCAAGATACATTATTATACGCGAAACACCAACACTCTATCCAAGATACGTTATTATACGCGAAACACCAACGCTCTATCCAGGATGCGTTGTTATGCATGCGAGAAACACCAACGCTCTATCAGGATGCGTTATTATACATGAAACACCAACGGCTCTATCCAAGATGCGTTATTATACATGAAACACCAACACTCTATCCAGGATGCATTGTTATGCATGAAACACCAACACTCTATCCAGGATGCATTATTATACATGAAACACCAACACTCTATCCAAGATACATTATTATGCAGGAAACACCAACACTCTATCCAAGATACATTATTATGCATGAAACACCAACACTCTATCCAAGATGCATTATTATACATGAAACACCAACACTCTATCCAAGATACATTATTATGCATGAAACACCAACACTCTATCCAAGATACATTATTATGCATGAAACACCAACACTCTATCCAGGATACATTATTATACATGAAACACCAACACTCTATCCAGGATACGTTATTATACATGAAACACCAACACTCTATCCAGGATGCATTATTATGCAGGAAACACCAACACTCTATCCAAGGATGCATTATTATACATGAAACACAAACACACTATCCAAGATACATTATTATACATGAAACACCAACACTATCCAAGATACATTATTATACATGAAACACCAACACTCTATCCAAGATACATTATTATACATGAAACACCAACACTCTATCCAAGATACATTATTATACATGAAACACCAACACTCTATCCAAGATACATTATTATACATGAAACACCAACACTCTATCCAAGATACATTATTATACATGAAACACAAACACACTATCCAAGATGCATTATTATGCATGAAACACCAACACTCTATCCAGGATACATTATTATACATGAAACACCAACACTCTATCCAAGATACATTATTATACATGAAACACCAACACTCTATCCAAGATACATTATTATACATGAAACACCAACACACTATCCAAGATACATTATTATACATGAAACACCAACACTCTATCCAAGATACATTATTATACATGAAACACAAACACTCTATCCAAGATACATTATTATACATGAAACACCAACACTCTATCCAAGATACATTATTATACATGAAACACCAACACTCTATCCAAGATACATACATGAAACATTAACAGTTTTATCCTTGAACTGTTATTATACCAACTTGATAGTTTATCTTATTTCTTCTATAGCCTGTAAACTGTTACATTAAAACCTTGAGAACAGTGAATGGCTCAGCTTGAACTCAGTCACTGAGTATATGTTTGTTTATCCTTTGAACAAGTATTTCCTGTCAGTTATGACTATCATGGCAGGTTGGTCTGTCGTATCTAAAAGGGACATCTGTATAATTTATAAATCACAAAAGTAGGAGGATAAATACCCCCCCTCCCCTGCATAAGTGCATGATTTTGATTTTTATATATAAATCATATTTCCAACACAAGGAATACCAGTGTGATATATGCTGTCTGTAGATTATATGTGTAGGCCTTGTGGTAAATTATATTTTTAGTTAATAGTACTGTGAAAGTTATTACAATAAATATGAATATGTGTACTATACAATAGTAACAATACAGTTGTTGCAGTGAATAAAAATAGTTGGCCTATTACAGATAAAACATTTCACAACATTGTTGTATCTACTGTATTTTGGGTAACAATAATTTCGCTTCACTTACTATGATAATAGTAGCTTATTTACTCTGTTCCTTTAAAAACAGTCTTATCTAACTTATGTTGGTAATAATAGACTATGTAGGGGTCAACATCTACTGGGACAACCCTGGGGTTTGATACTTCAAACTAAACTCAGCAGTAGTCGTTTCTACTGTACCTGAAAATGTTTCACATTTATGTGTTTATTATTATTTTAATTTTTTACATCTGTTTAGAATCAGTTTTTAATCTTTATATCTAATTTTATGATACAGTGAACAAAATTGTTTCTATATTTTTGTTCAAAGAAAGTTTTATGTGTTTGTATATCCTGTGTTTCTAAGTTGATGAAATATCTCTCTCTATTCACATTTAGTCTTACAACAGTAATCTTTGTTTTCTTTGTCTAAATTACAAAGTAAATAATTTATAGCTGCAAGTCTTGACAACAATATCTTGTTTGAAATTCACAGATTAATTCCTTACTGCCCAGTGGTCAGTTCATCTGTGTGATTGCTGGATTATTGACCAGCGAGATTGCAACTGTTCGCAGAAAAGCTATGGAGATGTTGAATTCGAGACTGATGCACCATCATGGATACTTCTCTGTTGAGAATGTTAGTAAACTTGGGCTATCTTTTAAAACTGTACAGTTTTATCAAGTTTTAATCTTATGATGATGACTTCAGTTTATTCATCAACTATTACTAATATGAAACAAATTAGTTTTTAACCTGCAATAATTTAGAATAACTGATTTTAATGTTTGTTTGTTTTTTCCATCTTGATTTATGTAAGAACCTGTGTCACCTCATTCCTCGAAGCTGGAAGTTGTTAGGATATAAGTTCTGAACAGACAGCTTGTATAAGTGAATTGTTGATAGATACATGCTTATTCAGTAAACAGTTCTAGATAATTTAAGGAATGAGGCAGTATATTAACTGAAACACGATAGATATTTCAATCAAGACTGAGTTCTAGAAATATGGTATTAGTGAAATGTCTGATCACTGTTAAAATGTGGTTCTGTAAACAAAGTTATACACAATATAAATATACAACTGAATATCCAATACTGGGTAGTGTTAAGTTTAGTTTTTATTGTCATTTTCTCAAGTGATATATCATTGTTTTTTAACATAAAATTACAGTTTTGTAATTTAACTGGTGTACCTAGCTGATATTGAGTTAAGATGTTTATTTTTTAATTCTGGAAGAATCAATGGATCACATCAGCTTTCTAAATATTTTTATTTAATAAACATCCCCCACCCCAGAGACTCAGTGGTAAATCTGAAGGTATGTAATGACAAAAACTCAATGGGTAGCCAGTTGTGTAGCTGCTTTGTGCTTCACACTTCAAGTTTGATAGCTATTTATGCACAAAATTACTTGTTAAAACATGACTATAATAATGTAAATCAAATTGCCGATAACAATACAAGTAATTCCACTTCTTGCAGCTGAGATTTTCTGTTTGTTTTACATAGAATATCAGCCCAGTGGTGTAAATGTGAGGATCTATGGTTTGTTTACCACTGCCACCAGATTGTGCTCTACACTTTAGGGCTGTGGATACATTAAGAGACACTGGTCAACTTCCACTATTTGATTAGAGTAGCCCAAGGTCTGGTGTGTGGGGGCTGTCAACTAAACATCTTCTCTCTAGTTTATTGGTTCAAAATTTAGGACAACTAGTGCAGGTTATCCCTGTGTAACTTTACAAAAACATATGTAGAGAATGGAATGCTTTTACACAGAGTAAACTACCAGGTAAAAATATAAAATTCACTGGTTAACAAAACTTCATAATGCTGTGGAGATGCTTTTTTGTTGATGCCAGAACTCATTAAGAGATATTGAATCTCAAAACTCATAATAACAATAATTGAAACATTATTTCAAGCTTGCATGTTACAAATATGCAATGTAAGGAAACATAAAGTATTCTAGGCTTAACAAATGATTAACATTACAGATATTATTACTTAACCAGTACAGTGGAGAGTACCACCTGAAAAACATGTCTCTAGGAATACCCAACAGTACTGTATTTAACAACGTTAAAATAAGGAAGTACCTAGAAGTACTGATTGTGTGTCATGACTGTTACAGCACCAAGACCTCTTGAGACTCGTCAAACCACTGCTGCGAATTGTACGACAGAAATCTAGTGATTCACCATCTAAGTCCAGGTCTGAGGACGTTGAGGACTTGGTGCTGAATCGTCAGACTGCCCTGCTGTCATTAAAGTTGCTCTGTAGGTTTCTTGGAAGCACGTACCCAGACAAGTTTCTGAGGGTAAGAGATACGAACTGTTTTACAATAGTTAGTTAAATGTTCACTCGGAAAGCATACCATAAGAATTTCCATTGGTAAATAATGTTGGTAACTTTAGTAGTAAGAATTTCTTGACTTCTTAAAACTGGTGGATGACATTTCAAGGTTACAAGTAGTGTGTGTTATTAGCTACTGATTCAAAGGATAGCCTGTACTGGATACGGAGAAATATTCTTTACTCGAATACCTAGGGCTGTATGAGTTTTGTCAGTTATCCTTCTGTTTCAGACCTTGCAGGTTGTTATTAAGGTGATTAAGAAGGGAATGTCCCAGAAGCAGTTAACAGCAAGCGCCATCTTGTGTCTAGCAGAGTTGTGTCACAGTCTAAGAGCTCAAGCAGTGCCCTCTCTCAGTGATTTCATGTCTCCAATTCTAGAGTTGCTGAAAGATACAGAAACTTTGATCAGGTTAGTTGTGTGACGTCACTAATGGTGGCATTTGGTGAGGTTAGTCATGTAATTGTGGCGATGGAACTGTTACAAATGTAACATTTATTGTGTGGTTTCTATTTTAATAAATTGATAAAGTAACTGCTAAAAATGTAACATTTATTGTATAGTTCCTGTTGTAACAATGTACTTACATTTTTTTCTTTGTTGTGTAATAGTAATGAACTTTTACTTCTGAGTGTAACCACCACATTGCAGAGGTTATTGGAAACTCTGGCTGCCTTCCTCAGCTCTTACTTACCAGTTATCATAAATCAGGTTAGTTACATGTTTGTATTTATACTTTAAATAGATCAGTTGGGTCTCCACTTCCAAGCCAGAAAGAAAGTTTTAAGACTAAAAAAGTAAATATATTACATGTTTGTTTACATTTTCCCCACTATGATCATCTTGGTTCCAATTTGGCCTTCAGAGATCTAATCTGCTAAGGCGCTTTTAATGCGATTTCCTGATTTTGCCGTTAGCCTTCAAGCACCCTCTTCCTTTTCAACACTATGTTGAATTTTTCTCTTCATTTTGCTAGCATGATTTTAGATAAGTTTTTAGATGTTATAATTCTAGAATGTTGTATTCTTTTGTTATCTTGAAAACGTGTAAATATGGTGCTGTCTGTCAAATAACAGAATCAAATTGAAACAACGTAGAAATGATCGGTAGAACAAAACTTTTCAATGTGGAGGTCGTAAGCTATCATCAGTGAGTCACTTGTTGGTTGTGAGCTAGCATCAGTGAGTCACTTGGTGGTCGTAAGCTATCATCAGTGAGTCACTTGTTGGTTGTGAGCTAGCATCAGTGAGTCACTTGGTGGTCGTAAGCTATCATCAGTGAGTCACTTGTTGGTTGTGAGCTAGCATCAGTGAGTCACTTGGTGGTCGTAAGCTATCATCAGTGAGTCACTTGTTGGTTGTGAGCTAGCATCAGTGAGTCACTTGGTGGTCGTGAGCTATCATCAGTGAGTCACTTGTTGGTCGTAAGCTATCATCAGTGAGTCACTTGGTGGTCGTGAGCTATCATCAGTGAGTTGCTTGATTTGCTAGCAAGAGAGAAATATGTTTTTGGAAACATTTGAAGTTTTTAAGAGCATTTACTTTGTGAAGAGTACAGTTTTTTGTGTATCAACTTGGACAACAGTTCAAGTACTTTTAGAAATTAGACCTCCCAGGGACAAATCTTCTGGTGGACTTCCCAAGGTTGATGCTTAAAAATTTTTGAATGTTTGTCAAGCAAAGTGCATCGGTAAATTGTGAAACAGTTTTGCTTCACTATACGACAAGACTACCAAAGTATATAAACTTAAAAATCTTTTTTTTTGTCACTTTTCTATAAACTTTTATGATGTTCCTGTTGCTGTACACAATAAGTAACATGATAAAACTGCCTTTTTCTGTAATCTTACTATACCTTAATGGTGCCTTCCTCTATGTTCTTACTATACCTTAACCTGTAGACTAACCATCTCTTTTTCTCACAACATTTGTTAATCTTTCTTCTTATTACTACAGGTCTGTATTTTGTCTGCCAATCATCCTGAAAGTGAGGGACAAAAAACACCACTACAGCAAAAGTTAAAAATTGTATGCCATCATCTAGCCACTTTGTTAGCTTCAAGAGTGTTAGTGCCTACAGTAGAGAAATGTTATCTTTTCTTGGTTGAAACAAAACAGGTAAATAACATCTTTGTGTTTTCTGAAACAAAGTATAATCACCTGCTAATGTTCTCCTTGTTTTCAGTTCCTTTTGTTTGAAGCATAGAATTGGAAAGTTACTTGAATGGAAATGCTCCACGTGTGTTTGTTATCTTTTATTTTTTAAATACTCGTTTATCTGTGATACTTTCCTTAATCGAACGATTGAAATATAGAGATTTATTTACTTCATATGCTATATGCATAACCTGGTTTTTACTTAGCGATGCTTTAACTTAAACAACAACAAAAGAAACTTTATTATTTAAGATAAAAATGTGTGTTTTAGGTACTTCTTTTGATAACATGAATTTTCAATAATTTTAAAATAGCTCAGAGAAACTATAAGGTAACTGAGATAAATAAGAGAAAACAATGTTTTTTTAAAAAAGGACAAAGGAATTGGTCAGCTGATGTCCATCTTTGGTGAACACTTATCTGTGATGAATAAAGAAGACCTGAATGCACATCTACTTGATATACAGAACATTTTTGTGGAATCTCTGAACTATCGTAGTCAGCATTATAAGGTAAGTTAATAATGTAAGTAACATAACAAAACAAGATGTCATATTGAGGAAGATGGCTAAACTCAGTGATGTAAACAACATCAGTAATTGTTAAATAGCAGATGATTTTCATCCAATCTTTTATTAAATGCAAGACTGAAGAAGAATCATTCATGGTGGTGAGACACTTTTACAGGTTTCTTACTAGATAACCAAGAGAATGTTTTTCAGTTTTTAGAGCTAAATAATTCCAGTTAGCTTATTAAACGTTTGTTTTTATAGGATCCACTGGCTGATGTATCACAAGTGGAAGGTCATGTGATTGCCTGTTTTTTGAAATTTGTTCTCAAGCTCTCAGAAACCACTTTCCGTCCAGTGTTCTTCAAGGTGTAGTAACTCATTCCTACTTGTTTGATGTTTTTGTATGAGAAACATGTCTAGTATTGTTTACACTGTTTCAGAGAATAGTGGGTTGGGCATGGCCTAGTACTTAGCATTCTCAGACTGTGAATCCCAAGGATTCATGGTTCATGTTCCATTGTTGAAAATGTTGCAGTTTTTGGGGTTGTGGGTGTTCTGTAAGAGTGATGACAAATCCCACTGTTTGGTCAAGAGTTAGGTGTGACTGTTGACTAGTTTCAGCCTATCAGTCGAAAATTAATAATTGCTGTGTATATATATAACATAGGAATTAATAATAAAATATATTGTAATTATTGTGTTTTTTCCTTAAATATACATTAAACCTCTCCTCTGTTTTTGTGTTAGGAATTAAAATGCCATCTTTAGAAAAATCTGTACATTTTATTTGAATGTTGATTTATCACAGGAGGAATTAAAACTTTCAGTCTCTCTGGTGTTAAGGTGACTGCAAGAGTGAGAGAGAACATTGAACAATATCTCCTAGTTGTTTTTGACAACTAGGAATGTATCTAATTATGTGAGAGTTTGTATGTAATGTAGCAAATCCCATGTAAGACCAGAACTCCAAACTTCAGAGTAACACTTGTTTCACCTTTTCTGTATTTGAATCAGTCTTAAAAAGGTGTTGACTAGTTGTGTTTTCTGTGTGAAACTGATTGGTTAACTTTAGTGTCCTCTCGTGATGACAAGAAAACCCACTTGTAGAGAAAAATATGCATGTAAAAACGGCTGGTATGGGTTGAGAATTTTTTCAACCCATACCAGCCGTTTTTATATATATATTTAGTGTCCTCTGCCCAATAAGTTCAGTCCTTGAAACTGATTGTTTAACTTTAGTGTCCCCTACTTAATTAGTTCAGTTTTTCAAGCTGGGTGACTGAGATTGTAGCAGTCTGTACAATAATACAGTTTTTTATTTAAATCCAATTCCAATGTCCACCTGCTGTGATTATTTTGTGTTGTCGATAAAACCCTGTCATAATCTCATTGCTCTGAAATTAACAGCATAAGAAACATAGATAACCTTGGGATGTTTAAAACAGGTTGTGTTCCATGTTATGAAATTTAAGATAGTTTGTTTTGTTTTGTTTTTGCTGGTTTAAAGAGTTTTTTTTATTACTTCCTCGGCAACAGTATTTATAGTACATTTAGAATAAGGTATGGAAATGTTTTAAAATATTATAATTTTTAACTGAAGAAGAAATGAAACAGCAATAATCACTGGTCCTGTTAATGTGTTGTAACATTTTATTTTTGTAACTTGTGTTGACACTTTCAGTAATGTTTATATTTTTTAACAGCTTTTTCTTTTCCCTTAGCTATTCATGTGGGCAACCCAAGACAGTGAAAGTCGAGATAAAATCCTAACATTTTATATACTTAGTGACAGGTAAGTACAGACCAGTGACAAATAGATACAGACTCGACAATTGGTAGATACAGACTTAGCAACAGGTAGGTGCAGACTGAGCAATGGGTAAGCGTATTTCCATTAACCCTCTCATCACAGCTATTCTTTACAGAGCACGACAAGGTTTTAGCGTCTTATAGTTAATTTTATTCGACTGTTTTTCCTATGTTATACCAGTTAGAATAGCATAAAGTCTTCACTAATAATCCATATTTTAATAATATGCAAGTTTCAAGTTCTTACTTCTTCAAGGCAATATTTTTATTAAAAATATTAAATTTCACCTTGTGTGACTCATTTAACATCAGCTTCCATATTTTATCCACTACCCCTTGAAAAAGTATGAAATTAAACATAAATTATTTTCTATCAAATTGTCATTGCTCAGACAAACAATGTTTTTATAGACTTCAATTTTGTTTGGTTACAAAGCTATCAAATATAAAATTAGACCCCACCTGCCACACCTATTTCTCGGGTCCTCTTTTTTGTAATTCATTAATAGCTCTCTCGTATGTTTAATTATGTATTAACTATAATCAATAGAGAGTCACGTTTTCATCTATCGATTGATGTATAAAATTATGTTCTGAATAGTTAATGTTAGTTTCACTCAGAGTATCAACATCATTTCCATGATAAAGTTAAAAACTGGCTTGGATGAATTTGTAACGACTCTTGCATTGTTAGAAAGGTAGAAAAACTTTGAGAGATAAGGGAATTTGTCTGCTTTTTGCATGTTATCAGTATATATTGTTTGATGCATTATTTAAGTGCTTTACTATGATTAGTGTAAAAAATTTAGGGTTAACTCTCTTTGACAGTCAAGAGCAAGAAAAAACAAGACAGCTTAAATATCTTATTTATTTTTTATGTATAATTTTAAAAGTAACTAAAATGTAAAAATAGGGAACTTTTTAGATTATTTAAGATTAGATCACATAAATAATAGTATAATAAAAATGTTTCACATAAGCAGCTTGCAGTAGTTTGTGGGTAATGTGAGCTGCATGTTCCCTGAGTAATTTACAGCTTATAATGATATGGATAGTAGTTACATGTGGTTCAAAGGGCAATAAAACAATAAAATTTAATCATAAATAGATGTACACTGTTATAAACTTAGAGCTACTTGGGATAAATGAACATAGGTTTGTGTCACAATGTGAAGTCATTCTAAAAAGCAAAAGGGGTAATTTAGAGTTCTTTCTTTTCTGGTGGTTACAAGGTGGGTCAAATTGACTGATTTCATTTTGAGACAGGATAGAAAAAGTAACAGATAAACAATAAAGTTTCACTAAAATAAGTTTGAAGTGCATTTAGGAAGTTTTTAGAGATTACACAAAGGAAGTCTGAGATAAGGAAAAGTTTTTGTTTTTTTTATTTTAACCTGAAAAGTACTTTGCTCACGGACTATTCAAAACAAATACTGAACCTATTTATGAAAATATATTTTATTTTATTAAAATACTTTACTAAAAATGTGATTTCTTATATGTGAAGGATTTATAATGTTACCTGAAAGCCTGCCAACTTTTGTGAAAATATACACACACTACTCAAAGTTTAAAAGTATCTAAAACCACTTTAAATACATACTAAGGTCATGGTTGGTCATATCAACTTAGCCCCATATTGAGAGACTTAATTCATCCATTGATACAAACAGTGTTGGAGAAAGTTTCACTATGAATTTCCAGTCAGGTTTGTGGCATATTTGTATATTGTACTTAATCTACTGATTTTAAGTTTGTTAAATGTTATAATGGAGTTTTGTCACAATAAACTGCTGTAAAAACAATTTACTGTGTCATGGGAAATTAACTTTCTGTATTCAGTTGAACTTCATGTGGATTTGTTTTCTAATATTTCCTTGCCTGTTACATAGACCTCATTACACTTGTATATTACAATTGTAATTTTCAAGTTTTGATGATGTTTATTGTAACTTTATGATATACATGTATTACTATTTAATAGTTTATTGTAACTTTGTGATATACATGTAATACTATTTAATAGTTTATTGTAACTCTATGATATACATATAATAGTTTATTGTAACTCTATGATATACATATAATAGTTTATTGTAACTTTATGATACACGTGTAATAGTTTAATATAACTTTATGATACACGTCTAATACTGTTTAATAGTTTATTGTAACTATGATATACGTATGATACTGTTTATTAGTTTATTGTAACTTTATGATATACGTATAACACTGTTTAATAGTTTATTGTAACTTTACGATATACGTACAGTAATACTTAATAAAATTCAGTATTATCAATAATTCTTATTGCTTCAAGTTAGTGTGAGTTGTGGTTAATATTTATAAACTTGAAAAACACTGATGTAGAGTTATGTATGCCAATATGTAGTACTTCTTCCTAAACAAATTGTTATCCATAATATTCTTTATATTTTAGTTTGGCTTCAAAGTTGAAGAGTTTGTTTGTCTTGTTTGCTGGACATATTGTGAAAAATACAGCTTCCCTTTTGGATCAGAACAACTTGGTAAAAACAGGTAATGGTTTCTTACATTTTGCATTAAACATTCAAAACAAAAAGTGTTTCACATGAAATGATAGAGGTTTAGTTGTATTCAGTTAAAGAACAGAAAATGATTGTATTCATCTATGACTGTTTTAATACAATGATAAAACTAAACATAGTTTTATCACAGCAGTTAGAGGTAAATACAGTAACAATATCATCATTAATAGCAGCAGGTTTATCATTCATCGTACTGGTCTTTCAGAGTCATTATACTTTGGAGAGAAAGACACTGATGTTCAGAAGTCCTGTATGTTGTTGCAGTACATTCTTTCCACGTTAGAAAAGTGTTTCCTCTATGATAATGAAGGATTTGTCACCAGAGAGTGCTTTGAGACCTTGATGCAGCCTTTATTGGATCAGGTGAGGTCTTTTGGTCACCAGACACCAAGATATTGTGGTGTTAGTTAAAATTATACAATGTTTTGTCCCAGCATTATATACAGTTTTTCCATTTAAAAGCTTTAGACTTAGTATTGTAATATCTTTATGGTCTAGTTGTTTTTAACTTCTCTTAGTTTATAAAAAAATAATTTGACTTGTGAGATAAACTCCCATTAGAAACAAAACCCTCACATAGTTGTACGTATTTAGTTATTAACACAAATTTTAATAGTGAATCTTAGTTACTTAGGAGTTTACATCAAACAAAATATTCACAGAAGAACCTTAGCCAATTTGGCACTTATTTTACTCTTAAAAGTCCAATGTTTACTTTGGTGTTATCACCTCTGTGTTTGGTTACATACCAAGCAGTTAGAGAGGTTTAACTGTTTTTATGTGGCTTTTCTTGCTGACATTACTGAAGAAACTTTAAGTGAATTTCAAACGTTCTGAAATAGCTGTGTTATAAAAGTTGATTAGGCCTATATCAGCTACTTCCTAGGTGTAATCTTTATTGACCTGAGCCTTCTAAGCTGGTCAAACCTCATAAGGTATTACTGGGTTTATGACCGAAAGTGTTGTTAGAATGATGAAACAGTGCATCCCAATCTTTACAACTAAATATGTAATTCAGTGTATTGGGTTGATTATTATTCAACATTATGTAGTGTACTCTGATCAGAATTCTTTTAATAGTTGTTTTACCTCAGAAATAATCTCTGTATTTGACAGGTTGAAAATCTACTTGGTACTGATACAGATTACGAAGACCGAACAACCAAGTATTTGGTGCCTTGTGTTGCTCAATTTGCTGTTGCAGCAAAGGACAACAGTTTATGGAAGTCGCTCAACTACCAACTACTTCTGAAGACCCGGCATTCGTCTGCCAGAGTAAGTGTGGTCTTAAAGAGTTTTAACACAAAAAAAACTTGTTTCCTTGATTCCTGTATGAATATCCGTAACCTTTTCACAATGCATCATGGGTCAAAGGTCATTTCATCGCATTGATTAACTACCATTCAAAATGTTATCAAATTTTATGAATTTATGTCAGTAAATTTATTATCAAATAGTATATTATAATTCAAACTTTAGTATTTACGTGTGACTAAATTTCGTAATTTAAAAGTAAGTATTAAAAGAACACACATACAGATTTTACTGAGTCACATGATATGTTGAATGCAGCACTGTTTAAAATTAGATCTTTGTGATGTCGAAATACTAAGTGTATAGTTTCATACAGATTAGGAACTCAAATTACTGATATTTATGGGCTAGAATATAAAATAAGAACCTCACATCTTTCTATTTTGTTGAGATGTGATTTATGTACTGAAGGAAACACATTTTTTGTAAATAACCATCTTATATACATTTCACTATATAACATGTAAATAACCATCTTAGAATGTTCCACTAGTGGTTTTCTCAGCCATTTTAATCTATTAAAAGTCAACCACATTCTTTCGAACCAATATTTCATGGAGGCTGGTTGTGTCTTTAGTCTGCATGAAGTATTTTTTGTTTGTTTGTTTAGACCTAAATTTAACTTATTTACTAAGCTTAATAAATTATAGTGAAATACTGTGGTATCAGTATATTTATTTATGATTTTTTTGGTTATTAAAGTGTATATAAAAAACCTGAAAAAATATTTTGTTTCATGTGGGTGCATCCACATCCTAAATTTTAAACGGCTTAGCAAGCTATGTCCAACAGCAACCAAGTACAAAGGTCATAACTAGAAGAGATAATTGTTTGCTTTACTTCTTTATTTATTGTTCTATACTTTAAGAAAAAACAAGTTTAATAATTTATTTGTAAATAATAATAATCTGTGTAATGTGTAATAATTGAAATGTGACATTATAATACACAATATCAGTCCATTGAAACACAGCCAAGATAGAGTCACTGAGTAAAGACTAAATAAATATCAGTAACATGAGTGTACATGCACTGTATCAATGGAAGGCATTGGTCATTATAATAAAAATTAATAACCATATTAAGGTTATGAGACTTAAGCCACTTTGACTAAACATTTATAATTTCATGTTATAATACGTAGTCATTATAGCACACAAAAAACGAATAATTTAAATTTATTTCTTTTAAATGATGGTTATGAAATTGGTCAAATTTACAGACCCCCACACAGTGAGGTAGAAAGGAAACAAACATGAAATGTATTTAGGAGGTTTTGGAGATTATACAATAACACTTGAGATTCTGGGTACAAAGAACAGTGTTTTAATGGTAACATGAAATTACTTTGCAGTCAGACTAGTAACAACACACTCAGTATTTTCACAAACTAATCTTCATTAAAAATACAACATTAAAAAAATCTGATTTTTTGTGTATAAAAAACTTGTAACATTTACTAAAAGTCTACCAAGGCTTGTGAAGATGTACTTACTGTATCAAAAGTTATAGTATAAATACTTAATGTGTATATTATACTGATCCCATTACCAAACAGTTACTCTATAAATGTAATACCTGTTTAAATATCACTTGATCTATAAACTTGATCCTCAGAGCATAAGTTAACCCATAATTGTGACCTAATTTCAAATGTTGGTAATCTCAGTATTGTAAATAAAATTTGTTTTTTTAAGCATGTTGTATTTGATTCTAAACTTCTGTTCTGTGGACGGTGTATACAGCCATATTAGCTGTCTGTTCTCTACTACATCACTCAGTTCCGTAATACAGTTTAAACGGTATAATAACTAAAGACTGTGTGATAAGTAAACATTTATTTTACATAAATGGTTATTGTAACTGGCATATTTGCTTATTCAGTTATCAGTTTTAAGACAGTGTAACAGTTCATTTTTACTATATTGAGGTAATATAATGCTAGTATTTGTGTTTACTTAGCAAGTTAAATATTTCAGAAGAAATCTATAAACAACAAATTAAGTTATGATTCTCAGTAACAAATTAAGGTTTAGCAATTTCAAATATAAAATACTCGAACAAGTCTTTCAAATATGTGACCACATGTGGTAAACATTGTTCTACACACTGACGTTGTTTGACAGTCTTTTAACCAGTGTAGAAGATATATTTATTGATAATTTTGTTCAAAGGTTCGGTTTGCAGCCCTTCAAGTGATCCGAGAAGTGGTAATAAAATTAGCTGAGGACTATATGGTGCTGTTGCCAGAGGCAATTCCATTCCTGGCTGAACTAATGGAAGGTAAAATAGCTTAAGAGTTAAATGTATAATAAAACACAAGTAGTTTGACACTGTTCTAACAAACAGAAAAAAATATTTGTAAGCTTTCATCAGTATATTTATAAGCATTTATGTGTGTGGTATCATGTTAGGACTAGTTAAAGTATTTAAGCCCATGATCAATATTTTTTTTTTTAATGTTAAATCTGCTGAAAAATAGTTGTGGAAGATGTTTGAATAAAGATTATGTTAAATGGGTCAACAAATTAATTAAAATGAGTAATGATAAACATTCATTACTTTTCTCAACCCTCCAGGTTTCTTGACTTTTTTTTGGGGGGGGGGCTGTAGATTAAAGCTGTTACATTCCGTAGACTATCGTATTATATAACCGGTCGTTCTTCTCTTGTTATCCAAGTGTATTTTCTTTTTTTACCAGTGTTTTATAAAATGTAATCAGTCATGCTTCATTGCCCTCTTCTGCCATTTTATTTCTTGTTTTTGCTGCTAATGTACCAAAACATTCTTTTGGAACTAGTTTGGTGTCAATATGTTTCAACTTTTAAGAGTTACCTTTTTTTATCGCCTCTCTTGTTGGTTCAGACAAAATAATTTGAACTATTTGTTTTTTATCTCTCACTAGATGACAGCACCGAAGTAGAGCAGCAATGCCAATCTGTTATAGCTGAAATGGAACAGGTTTTGGGAGAACCTTTAGCTAAATATTTTTAAATCGTTTAGGAAAACGAATGTACCTCGATAGTACCAATCCGGGTTTGTTTTCTTATTTATACAAGAAACTGTAAATAATTTTAATAAATATTTTTTATTTAATTTTGTGGCTTTTTTATTTTTATAATTACTTAATGCCACTTTATGCTAAAGTTATTATAATATTTTTTTCAAACATAATTCTACATCATATCAGTGATTATCACTTCTTACCACATTACAAAACAGAATCCCAGGACTGGTTTGTCAAAACTTTAAAATACAGTATATTTACGTATAGTGTAATATAAGGAACAAAGTACCAGAAGTACGTCGTGGTTGGTTTTGTAAGAATTTAAAGTTATGTTCTGATTTGGTTTTAATTTCGCGCAAAGCTACACGAGGGCTATCTGCGCTAGCCGTCCTTAATTTAGCAGTGTAAGACTAGAGCGAAGGCAGCTAGTCCTCACCATCCACCGCCAACTTTCCGGCTACCCTTTTATCAACGAATAGTGGGACTGACTATAACATTATAACGCCCCCACGGCTGAAAAGGCGAGCATGTTTGGTTAGTCGGGGGTTCGAACCCGCAACCCTCAGATTACGAGCCGTGCCACCCAGCCACGCTGGGCCCAAAGTTATGTTGTTGGACCTCCTAAAATAAAACGTAAACAGTGAAATCGTGCATTTTTGTCGACCTATGTCTTGGAGGTCTATCATATGAATGTGTGTTGTTAGGGGTACAAACACACAAAATGTTAGTTCAATTCGTAGATTTACTTACAATGTTAGATATACCAAAGTGCTTGTTATATAGTTATGTTAAAACGACGCCCGCCAACATTTGTTTTAATATAGTCCTTTATTTTACTTCATCAAATCCTAACCAAATTAATCTTAGCTCTTTGCTGGTAAAATATCCACTTCGTTATGACTAACGCCTTCATTTGCATAGCATAGTATGACCTGTTAAAAGTGATACTATCGAGTCAGCTTCACTGCGCGTTTTTAAGTCATCCAAGTTCTCTGTTTAGCTAAAATAATTGTTTTTATTTATCATTATTTCACCATAACTTCCATCCATAAAATCTTTCGTTTCAACGTTCCTTTAAAAAAAAAAAACTTGCTTGTAAGCTAGGGTTAATTACAAAGACTGGGAATTCTTTATAAAATATTTAAACTTTTATGCATTTCAAGGTACTGTGAATTAATTATGTTTGTAAATGTTGGTTAAAAAGTACAATATCCTCATTTTATCAATAAAATTATTGCTGCCAACCGACGAAGCTGGTCCCGATCGCTGAATAGTAAAGCAGACGCATGCGCAAACGTGAGAAAGAAGGTAGTGTTGGCGCACCTGAAAGAGTTAGAAACCAAAATACGAGTGGTGTGTGAGATGGATACAGTATCGCGTCTCCCGAGTGAACTTTAAACATCTCCAAGCTGTGCAGTGAACAATGTACATGTGATATGTACAGAGAATGCCCTAGGATAAAGTTAACAATTCAGTAAGACAGAAAATAAGCGTTTTAGGTTTCTTTCTGCAGTTCGTGGAATAACTACAACAAAGTTTGTTGGAAAAGTACTTGGCTACGACTAAATGCACTGATAGCACATGAGCTGATCGGATGTTAAACAACAACAAAATAAAAAAGGTAAAGAAATGAAAATTAGTGTAATACACGTTAATATTTATCAGGTACGTTCTGTTGGCCAAGTAACCTTTAAACAGATTATAAGAGGTAACTGTAATTCATACAACAAAATGTAAGTGAAAACAATAAGTTTATTTGGGTAATGAACTTCTTATTTGAACAATAAGGAACTTCGGATATATATTTAAAATTATTTTGATTCCATTAATCGACGGATAAACGTGTTTTTTTGAACTAGTGAATTACAACATCGAGGTCAATATGTACAATGATAGCCCGTTACTACTTTTTTATATTGCTATAAAGTGTAGATGGTAACCCTATCCAGATATTGTAGCAGCGTTTATTAACAACTTTTTGGTATGTAGTAATCCCTCCTGAAGTTTATTTCACGGTATTTTTATATAAAAATAATACAGGTATTCGATGTTTAAGCGGTTATTTTCCATGTGATCGAAAGTTTCCATCATATATGATCGTTTATTAGAGCTCAGATCATTACAGTTGCTAATTGAATGTGTAAACTTTACGGTGATCAAGTACTCCTTAATTTAGGCTTAGTTGTTAGGTTATTTAGTGAAGCTGTCAAGACCCACGATGACCGAAGAAGGTCGAAACGTTGTTCGCTCCTCTACATAAAAAATTTTCTAAACCCAAACGAGCCTTTTTACACATATATTTTTCCCTGCGAGTGGGTTTTCTCGTCATCACTGATTATTAAGACCCGCCGATAGTCATTCACCCACGAGTGTTAGGATTTATATACCGCGATAAGAAGTAGGCCACCCCGAGGCTTATGACGTTGACCTAGTTAGTGCTAAGGTACTTTTTGATCCGAGGTGTAGTATTATTGACAAAGTATAGGTAAAGTACTTTTATTGTTTTTGTATTACCTATTTTGATTCAACACAAGTAAATGGTGTTTCTATCTTTTATATATAAATCTTTATTAATAAGAACGAAAAACCTCACGTAAAAATGAAACGTGTTTTAAACATGAAATGCCCAAGCATCTCAAAACAAGATGGCTTAATTAAACCGGTTAGTAACCACCAAAGTCATTCACTTTGTTGAACATTGGTCACAACTGGGAGCTTTCAGCTTTTGTAAACAATGCTTCAAACGTTTTGGTTTTTAAATGATGGAAGCCCGCGAAACAGTGTGACCTTTAGGCCTAACAGTAAAAATGTTGATGAAATGCTCAGTATACTGCGGGTTCACCGGACTTTTGTACAGAGTTTCGTCGACTCACCAATATAAATACGTGGTTGAAATATTGCGTTACAGTTTATATTAATGGAAAACCATAGAGGTCAAGTATAGGAAACTTAACATTCAGTAACAATCTTATTGTGATGTGACAGAAATAACCTATAAAATTTAATCGAAATATAAAAGCGCATTCAACACCTTGAGCACATTTAGCGTTGGTTCATTTGGTTACACGTTTCGAGTGACACTTGTGGATTAAACAAGACACGTGTCCGGAAATTCGATGTTTCAAAGATTGATGTCTCCTTGAACAAAAATGAGTTCAATACCCTCGTCAACAGTGAGTTACTTGTGTGAACCATTTTTGATTAACGAATTTAGGCTAAATGTCTTTGTCTAAAAATTTAAATAAATGTGTTTAGGAGTTATTCAGTCACGACACGAACATGGCGGTTGTTTATTGTTAGACAGAGTGAAACAAGTTAGATCTCACAAGAAAAATTACAATACACAACCCTTCCATCTGTCGGTTAGTCGAATATTATTTCTAAAAATTGTTTGGTTGCCACAACCGCCTCACCTATAACTGAGAACGAAATTAAAAACTTAACCATCTGTCAACTCTATTATATAATTAAAGGGTTCGCTTATTCGCCACAAACGTCATTTTATAGCCAGTAAAATGTAATATAAAGAGGCGAAACCTGAAACCGGGCAGAACCAGATCTGACTTAAACATGACTTACTTTTGGCTAATCACCACCAACCAGGTAAATTATGCCAGTTTCTCAGTGAGACTTGAATCACGGTCGCTTAGTATCTGTTTGACAAGCAAGGAATGCGAGTTCGGATCTCACTCGAGTCGTAATGTTTACTTCTGCTGTCAGATTACGTTTTAACAGTGCAAGATTGTGCTTTGCTTTCAAGCATATTTTAGTTTATAAAGGGCAGAACTTGGCGCGTTGTGGTTCCCAGACATCAATTTTGTGGGGACATACTGGAAAGTGACGTGATGAAACAACCATTAGAGTTTGTTCTTGATCTCGACCCAGTGTGTCTGCGGACTTAAAACGCTAGAAAACGAGTTTCGATACCCGTGGTGGGCTAAACACAGACAGGCCACTGTGTAGCTTTGTGCTTAATTCCAAACACAAACCTTTAGTACTTGTTTATACGTTCATTTATTTTATTTCACTGCTTAAGGGCGAGATTGTTAAAACTAACGTAAAATTTCTTCTTCCAATCAGAACAAACGAACCTTAGTTTTCCGAGATTATCTGCGTTAGCCATCCCTAATATTTTACTGACAGAACGGAGGGAAGATAAGTAGTCAACGTCACCCAACGCCAACAGTTGGACTATTCTTGTCTGATCGAATAGTTAGATTTGGCCATCAATCTTCTACATTGCAACGATAGACCCTGAGGGGCAGAGCACGTTGTCGTGTTTTGCGGTAACGATTCGCTAACCATGATTCCTCGGATTCACGGTCCGGGCACCATAACCATTGGGCTACGCCTTGTTCATAAACATCGCCATATGTAACTAATGTTGGCACACGTATAATCAATACCGATCCACAAAGTAGGTGTCGCAGGCAACGGCTCGATAAAACATTTGCGAAGGATGTGTTTTTAAAAGATCGAGAACAAGAAAACTTCGCCCTCGTTCAGCGGACCAACCCTTAAATAACGCCCTGTTCTACTTATGTTCCTCTCTTAAGAACAACTAAACTTCCGCCCTAAAATTAGTAGACCGAAGAAATTTCGATTTTTGTAGTTAATAAGCAGCTGACGTAAAGGTCATGCCATTCAGACCCGTAGCAACCGAAAACGATTTTTTATATAGATCTAGTTGTGGAAGTAAGCAGTATATATTCGAATAACTTAATGTCCTACGTCATATACGTACTTAAAATACACCACTTCTCAGTAAGAGTAATTTTGTGTAACACACATAAGTTGTGGGTGAAAAAATATATATTTTGTTCAATGAGTGTATAGGCTTAATGGATTTGTTTTTGCTTTTCTTTAAGACGGAAAACGTTGATAAATAAACACTACGTTTAACAGACAGAGTTGTGGGTAAACTTGCCCGTTATAAAAGCTACACGCAAGTCTTTGAATTAGATTGAACTCCAACTCTTTACGCCTGAATGGTAAGATTAAGAACGCACTCAGTTACAAAATAAACACGAGCAGAGAAATACCGCAGAAACAAAATAAAATATTTGAACATAACCTCAACGATTAAATTTCCAGCGCCACCTATCTAGATGCAGTGGCGCTGTTCTGGGATGGGCTTTTCCCACTACTTGCGCAAAGCTACACAAACCGATAGACAACTTTTGGGCTACTCTGATCACATAGCGAGATTTAACAGTTACGTTTATAACACTCTCAAGGCCCCAATGCTTTCTTTTGTTTGTTTGTGTTTTTTTTTAGCGTTGATCCAACGAATCACTTCGATATAACGAGACAAAATAATATGCCTAATACGATAAAATTCTGGGTGTTTGTTTTTTGGAATTTCGGGCAAAGCTACGGGCCATTTGCGCTAGCTGTCCCTAATTTAGCAGCGTAAGACTAGAGAGAAGTCAGCTAGTTATCACCACCCACTGCTAACTCTTGAGCTCTTTTTTACCAACGAATATGAGATTGACCGTCACATAATAACGGCCCCACGGCTGAAAGGGCGAGCATGCTTAGTGTGACGGGAATTCGAACCCTCGACCCTCAGATTACGAGTTAAGCGCCCCAACATCCTGGCCATGCCGGGCCAAAATTCAAACAAATAACATAACACTCTATCGTGTGTTCCAACTGACGAATTCTGGTACTTAGCGAAAGGCCTCTTGGGTAGTGATTTGTGGGAAACCGAAAGATGGATATAAAGTGGTGTTTTTATATACCTCTGAACCCAAAATATACAAATCAAGAAGAATATGATAAGAAATCCATCTAATATGATTTTTTTTTTAAATCACAAACTTTAGGCTTAGCTGGTTGTCTGTTTAATATTTATGCGACTTGAGTGACGCTGATACTTCTTAGTGATTGAAACAGATTTAGGCCTACACAGCTCTTACTGGGTTTATACTAAATTACCAATACATAACGATAAAGGAAGAACTGCGCCAGCAGATGTTAAAGAAATTATAGATAAAAATAAGAAGTAAACGAATTTGTAAACAACAACTGGTTTAATTAACTTTAACACACAAACCTTACTGTTGCTTTTGTTTGTTTTTGTCAAATCAAGTAACAGTGAGATAAGTTAGCTAAGGCTGTTTAAGTTAACTCGACACATTCCATACTGAGCACATAATAGTGGTTATTTGTTTTTAGAGTAAAGCTAGCCAAATGGGATACTTGTTCATTGTTTAACGAGGGAAATCAAACCCCATATTTTAACATTCCAAGTCCGTAAGGTAGCTGCCAACTCACCAGATGGTTGGTATACATCTTATGTCAGTGCAAAATAAAGGTTATGTATTTTCTTAGCGTTGTTACAAATCCCGGGCGGACTAATCATATTACATATATGTGAACTTCAAAATGGAGAAAAACTTTGGCAACGATTATTAGCATTTTAAAATCACGAAGTACGACACAAATAATAAAATAAACTACACCCTTTGACGTTTATGTTCTACAAATTATATAATTCCGCAAAGATAACTGCGACGATAGTACAAAAAACACAACAAAACGTTCGTTTATGTTTCAAATACGCGTGAGAAAGTAGTGCGTTGTTTAAGTAACAATAATCCAGTTTAACTGTCTCGTGTATTCAGAAAATGTTCACGTGCTTTTCTCGTGAAACAAAACCGGTAAGTAGTTTATAAAAACAAATTTCACAATTCCACACGTTCTGTTGGGCGATTTTAAAAACGGTTTCACAGACCGGTTGTTACGTTAGGTTTATGTGAATAATGAAACGTTCGTTGTTACGTACTTCTTCGCTATTCAAGTAACAAATAGATAGCATCGTAACAAGCGTATTGACACCTCTAAATTATATATATATAATGTAACCTAATTTACACACTTAAAAACACTCGAGATAAAACTTGTCCTTTTCTTCGGACGGGAACGAACAATGTCGGTGTTACTTTCATGAACCACCCTCCCTCCCTCCCATCATGCACGAAGCTCTAGGAAAAGCACTTATCACAAAACAAGATATTGTCTTGTCAATAGTTGGAGTTTGTTTGTTTTGAAATTTCGCGCAAAGATACCCGAAGGCTATCTGCGCTAGCCGTCCTTAATTTAGCAGTGCAAGACTGGAGGGAAGGCAGCTAGTCATCTCCACCCACAACCCACTCTTGAGCCACTCTTTTACCAACGAATAGTGAGATTGACCGTTGCATCATAACATCCCCACGGCTGAAAGGGCGAGCATGTTTGATGTGACGGGATTCGAACCCCGGGACTCTCAGATTACGAGTCGAGCGCCCTAACCACCTGGCCTTGCCGGGCCAAGTTGGAGACTGTCTTGCACACTGGAGTTTGGATTAGGCAATATTTGTTAAATGAAATATCGTTTCTCATATTTGTGAGACGGCCCCTTGCGTTATAAAACTAGAATGTTCATGTGACGTCAAGGAAATATTTTTGTTGGTGAACAATGCCAAGATATGGATTTTATTTTAGTTTTTAAAAGGCTTAACCCTTTGTGACGACCTTCAGTACAGCTGCGTTCTCTCACAACCCCTCTCGCTGATTGGTCCAACACTCCCTGCTTTCCGATTGGTCCAAGTACCACATAATACAAACATTAATTTCATCCTGAAGTTACAGTGGTAAAAAATAATATATTTAGTAAGGGTATTTTGGTTTGACAAGTAACACCACCAACAAAGGGTTTGTTTTCTAATGACTTCATGAGGATTGTTATTTTTTATTTAACAAATAAAGAAATCTGATACTTTTAAATTTAAGTGAGAAATATTTATATCAAAAACATATAACAACAACAGTATAAACTCACAACTAACAATACAAACGAGGGACAAAGCCGATGGATGGATGGGGGGGGGTGCATTAGTTCCCATAAACTTTACTCTTTCAGTTCAAAGAGTTTTTGTGACAAGTGTTTTAATCGTCTGTAGTAAACACTTTAGATTGGCAATATTTTTAGAATGTTTCATTGGTAAGCATTAATTATATGTAAATGGTTCAGAAAAGGCTGCTTTAAATACCATTTGGAACTGCCCGCCTTCAGGAATTTCTCCTCTAAAGTTCTGCACTCCCGAAACGTATACCAAATACTTTGGGAATATCAAACTGTTATTAACATTTAACCTGCAATGAACCAAAACATCGTTCACTGTAATACACCGAGGTTGGACAGCCGCTAAAGAACCCAAAACATCGTTCTCTGTACTAAACCAAGGTTGGACAGCCGCTAAAGAACCCAAAACATCGTTCACTGTAATACACCGAGGTTGGACAGCCACTAAAGAACCTAAAACATCGTTCTCTGTACTAAACCAAGGTTGGACAGCCGCTAAAGAACCCAAAACATCGTTCTCTGTGCTAAACCAAGGTTGGACAGCCGCTAAAGAACCCAAAACATCGTTCTCTGTGCTAAACCAAGGTTGGACAGCCGCTAAAGAACCCAAAACATCGTTCACTGTACTAAACCAAGGTTGAACAGCCACTAAAGAACCCAAAACATCGTTCACTGTAATACACCGAGGTTGGACAGCCACTAGAGAACCTAAAACATCGTTCACTGTAATACACCAAGGTTGGACAGCCACTAAAGAACCTAAAACATCGTTCACTGTAATACACCAAGGTTGGACAGCCACTAAAGAACCTAAAACATCGTTCTCTGTACTAAACCAAGGTTGGACAGCCGCTAAAGAACCCAAAACATCGTTCACTGTAATACACCGAGGTTGGACAGCCACTAGAGAACCAAAACATCGTTCACTGTAATACACCGAGGTTGAACAGCCACTAGTGAACCCAAAACATCGTTCACTGTAATACACCGAGGTTGGACAGCCACTAAAGAACCTAAAACATCGTTCTCTGTACTAAACCAAGGTTGGACAGCCGCTAAAGAACTCAAAAACATCGTTCACTGTAATACACCGAGTTTGGACAGCCACTAGAGAACCCAAAACATCGTTCACTATAATACACCGAGGTTGGACAGCCACTAGAGAACCCAAAACATCGTCTAATGTAACACACCAAAGCTCTAAACCTTGAATCCGTATTTAAATAAAACTCTATAGAACATGACCGACAAGTTATTATTTTATTACTTGTAATCCTTATATTGTTCCTTTATCATTCTTAACGTAGGATTGTTTTTTGCTTTTTTTTATTTCGCGCAAAGCTACACGAGGGCTGTCTGCGCTAGCCGTCCCTAAATGAGCAGTGTAAGACTAGAGGGAAGGCAGCTAGTCATCACCATTCACCATTAACCCTTGGGCTACTCTTTTACCAACAAATAGTGGGATTGAACGTCATATTATAACACCCCCACGGTTGAAAGGGCGAGTATATTTGGTGTGACGGGGACCCTCAAATTATGCGTCAGCGTCTTAACCACCAGGCCATGCCGGGGCACGTGGACTTGACTTACAAGGGTCGAACCTGCGACCCTCAAATTATGAGTCGAGTGTCTTAACCACCTGGCCATGCCGGGGCACGTGGGCTTGACTTACAAGTAGCTTAACTTGTGTTTTTTTAATGCTATATTACTGATAGAACTAATTGAGAGAAAATTCCTGAACCCAAGTTAGTTTTAAAGTTAATATGAAAATAACAAGTTCTTGCACGTCTGACTTAATTTTATATAAGGTTCTAACTCTTGTGTTTCAGGGACCGAAGACATGGATAACGTATTTCACTGAAGATCAGACTGACTCTTTAGTGAAGTGGTAAAACTACAGAGAAGATATCGTCGTGTTTGAACAGAGCATAATTCTGTATAGTTCCTTCATCGACGGAAAAAACTTACTACATTCAACATGCCGGGAAGTGTGGGTGGATTCAAGCATACGGACTCGACTGGTTCTGACCGCTCTGACGTCAGCAATGATTCACGAGCGTCGGGCAAAAAAGTGAGTTTCAACAAAGCTGTAAGAATAAAAAAGTATCCTATGCAAATGGACATCTACACTGATACCAACACCGACGACCTCAGCTCAGACAAAAAATGTCGGTTTAAAGTGTCCAAAAATCGACGCAAAGGAAACCGAAAGTTAGAACCAAAAAAAGGACACGACTACTGTTTAAAAAACCAAGATGGCCGCTGGCACGAAAACAGAAATGGTAAACTGATGCCCATAGCGGAAATAACAAATGCTACTACCCAGGGTTCTGAGGGTGGAAAGCCTTCCAGGGTTACTGCTACCGGTTCTGAGGATGGTGGTGAAAGACAGCAAATGGAAACTAGTCTAGTGAAGAGGAACTACGTGAGAGAGATTGTAAACAAGTTCAACAAGGAAGCAACACTTCGGCGCGAGAGAAAAGAGAGTAACTTCCTAAGAACACTTGTCGAGAACATTAGGTACAAATATACTCAGCCTTCTGAACCTCCTATAGATTATGATGACGTAGATTATACCACAAATAAACCAAAAAACTATATAGTCTTCAAAATGATATCTGGTAAAGTACCACAGAAAATCGACACATCAGGTGCTGACTGTCACGGAGGAAACCACAAAGATCAGTGTGACTATCCACACGAACCCTCTAACCTTAAATCAGAAAAGAATCTTAACAAGACTCAAAGTAATGACGAATATGTTAATAGTGAAAAAGACGATAAGCTGACAGTGGTCCATTTGAGTTCTGAACAAAACTGTGAAACACTGGATAAGAGAAATGGGTTGTTCTTATATTCCACTGCCCAGACAAATTCTTTCAATCAACATCCAGGTGGCAACTGTCAAGATTTAGTGAAGAGACATCAAACATGGTATCACGATAGAGGACATATAAATTCCGAGGACGCTCCTCCTAAACCTGGAAGGCGTCGTGTAAGATCCTACGAGAGTATTTTGGGAGACAAAAACATCCGTGAACGAACAAAACATGAGCTAGACAAGAGAATTTCCATAGAGGTACTTGACCAAACCAGCCACGAACGAGTTCCAACGTTAAGAAGCCAAATATTGGATGGGATAATGGATAAGGAAGCACAGAGAAGTACAAGAGATATTGGTATCCAATGTAATACACAATCATTCAAGGACCAATCTTTGCAAAGCGACAAACAACAATCTCAAATAATAAATCCAATGAAGACTTACGACTCCATCTTCAGTATCTTGGAAGAAGAAGAACGTGAATCCCTAAGGAACCAGCCACTCACTGAAGATGTTCAATCGAGCAGCCAGACCGAGAAGGTAAAAAAGAATGAGCACAAGAAAACAAATGGTTTGACACTTGGTAACGGAACTTTACGACACGTAAAGACCAAGAATCGATCGTTTGGATTCAAACTCAATACTGGGTTTCTTGTTAAAAATGATTGCGTTGGTTGTGAAGACAAAGACGCGAATCTTAATGGGAAAGAATGGTACGATGAAAGTGTTGATATTCACCTTAAAAACCAGAAGACTTACCAGGACATCTTTACCGAGAAGAACGACTCCCCTCTGATCCAGGAAGTTGACTCTCGAAAGACAAATGTGAAGTACCAGAATCCTCTCTCCAATGAAGGAAAAAGGTTTCAACGTGCTGTGGAAGCAAGTGATTTGTGGCATCAAGCAGTCAAAGAGGACTGTCTCCAGATACGATCTCTACGTAATAACTCTATGGGCAAGCAAAAAGCCCTGCCGCGGGCAAAGTTGTACTCCATTAATTATGAAAACCTGGAAGAGACACGTCATAAGACACCTGAAGATGTTGTAGAATGTGCCATTATTGAGGGATTAAATCCCCGTTTCAAATCTTCTTTAGAATTTAGAGAAAATAAAGCACCACAAAGTGAACTGTCCTGTATCCGAGGTGGTCTTGCTGTGGCGTATAAAACACGTCAGAAAGTGGCACAAGAAAAACGTTCGAGTTCGTTTTGTGATCATATTGAGAACTTACCAGAAACGAGATTATCTGGCTATGACAGTGATACAACAAGGTGTGGGAAAAAAACCTTGAATAACGAAGTTCACCAACTGAAAAGAAGAGTTGAGGGATCTTCAAAAAGTGGGTCACATCCAATAATTGAACCACATGGTAATCATTCCATGAAACGCTGCCAAAAGAACAGTCCACGAACTGCAAACGGACACCTTCAGTCAGAAAGTGGTCCACGTGTTTCAAAAGGAAGTGATAAGAGTGTCAGTCAATGTTCCCAAGAGAAGACAATTTCTTGTGAAAACAGTCCTTTTATTGAACATAAGTCAGTTAGTAATGAGACTATAGTAAGTGCTAATCACAGATCAGACTGGAAAGACACCAGTTCAAGTCCTCAGAACAGTGTACAATTTCAAGAAAAGGACAAGTCGGGAGAAGAGGACACTGAGGATCTGTTGAAACCACTATGTAAACAAAAATCACTGAATAGTGAAGACAGTTTGGCCAAAAGCACCCTCAAGCGACGGCATTCAGTACCAAAGAATGCGAAGCTTGCTTGGTTAAAATTAAAATTAAAGAGTAAACCATCAAAATAATTAGAAATGTAGTGTGTTCTGACTGTGATATTCGTATATTCTGTTTATTACTTCTTTTGGTGAGGGCTTTCCGATATATGTATATCATATTTAATAGCAATATAACACAGTGTTGAGAATAATAGTTCGTTTTTTTATTTTTTTAAAAAAGCAAACTGATGTGTCATTCCACATTTAGATAAATTACGTAACACAGTATTGGTTCTTCCACATGTATAATGTTAGTTTGTTTCTTTAGATACAATGTGTTAAATTTCAACGAGCAATTACACATTTCTATGTCCTTAACTGTCTCAGTATATCGTCATATTAACGAACTATTTATCAGCTGCTGTTAATGTTTGTATTTAATAATATTCAAGTTGTAGTTGCTATAACAGCAAGCCATAATTAAAAGCAAATATTAGTATTATACGAGTATTTTCATAATAACTAAGTGTAAGTAATATAGATTTCTTCCTAATGCCAGATAAGATTATGATAATAAATTTGACAAAACAAAAGTTTGGCACTAGAAACACTGTTTGAACAGGAACGTCTGTTTCCTAACTTTTAAACAATATCTGATCGGATATACTTGATTGACAAAATTAACCCCTGTGAAAGATTATTTGTAAATTTATATAAAGTAAAAATTGTTTGTACTTACGAATCAGTCGCTTATAACTGATTAAAGATAAACTATGTAAGTTAGGCTATTTCAACTACAACTCAACCAATTTCGAGAGTAATTGTCACGTGATAGTTACAAAACAAGCGCGTTTTAGCGTTAATGGAAAATTTCACAAAATGCAAATTGAAATGTAATTTCATTGTATAGTTTTAATTCATATATAACACCTGTTTCAGGATTTCTGATTTAATATTTAATTCACCATATATTAACTGAAGTTAATTTAGGTTATTAAATGGCGAGCGAAAAAAAAAACAACCAAAACCTCATAAATCTTGCATGCATCGTCATTTTATAGGGTTAACTTGAAAGGGTTTGGTTGTTGTTTTTTGAGCTCAGAGAAAGTATACTTTTCAGGGTGAAAAGAACAAAAGTTTCTAACCAAATCGAGTTGTCTTTCAGACCCCAAAATCTTTTTTGTAAGCTTGAAAGATTTTTAAACCTAAATTCCTGCCACACATTTGAAATAGGCCTACCTGTGTACCTTCAGTTTGATGAGCCTTCAATCAGCGAAGCTGCAGTCCACACCAGAGGCTACGGCCAATCAAATAATGCATTAGGTCATACGTCACAGAAGATATTTTGAATTTTGCCTTTAGTAAAGAAATAATTAATCAGTAAAATATATATATATTCATATATTAATTTTTAGTCGGTTTAATGATACACTATTTTCATACATGTGTAACGTAGTTTAAAAAAGAAAATAACCTATACATATAGAAAAATGTTATATGAATAAAGGTTTATTAAGCTTTGTGCTTTTCGTGTGTAACAGATGAACTTACTATAATAAAGTGAAACTAATTGTTTAATAAGTCATACTCTGATTTATTGTTATTTTTTCAAGACAGTTACTTGTCTATAATTTATCATGACCTCTAATTTTCAGCTCTTTTTTATATATTGGATAATTTTAGTACTGAAATTAGGTTAGCGAAATATATATATTATTTTGAAACTGTATGTACACAAAATAGTACCTTGTTTATTTCTTTTTATCCACTTGTTCTTCATTTTACTGGTTTCGTAGCATCACAGTGTAATAAATACCCCTCCCCCAGTGGCACAACGATATGTCAGCGGAGTTATACTGCTACAAATCGGGTTTCAATACTCGTGGTGGGCAAAGCACGGACAGCTCTTCGTGTAACTTTGTGCTTAATTCCTAATAACAGTATCAAAAATAGAAAAATTAAACTATTTTATTCTATAATAGTAATCTTCTCGTTTACATTAAATATATTCATAAGTTGATCTTAATTGATTCATTTTAAATATGTTTGATTATAATTTGATAGCATTAATATTATATATTTTATAACCTTGCTTTAAAATATTAAATAAAAAATAAAATAAAGTATATGTTATTTGAGTTAAAGTAGAAATATTTATTCTTTACTTGGGGAGGGCGAACACATTGTAAAATAATGACCTGTCTACCGGTTTCATTACTAAATAATTAAGAAAAGTTATTGGGATTTTCTTGCGACAGAATATTAGGGTCACATTTAAAAAAAAACACTCGCTATTATAGTTCTGAATTCTTGAGCGTTTATTTGTTTGTTGTTAAGCCTAAAATTACACAATAGGATATCTGTGCTGTGTCCATCTCGAAACCTGGGTTTTAGTGTTATAAACCTTCAGACTCTCCGCAAAGCCACTGGTGGAGGGGTGGCGTACCTGTACAAGACAGTATTTTAATATTGGCACTGTAGTGAGTTTTATACACCCATCTTGGTGGTTAATATTGGCACTGTAGTGAGTTTTATACAGCCATCTTGGTGGTTAATATTGATACTGTAGTGAGTTTTATACACCCATATTGGTGGTTAATATTGACACTGTAGTGAGTTTTATACACCCATCTTGGTGGTTAATATTGACACTGTAGTGAGTTTTATACACCCATCTTGGTGGTTAATATTGACACTGTAGTGAGTTTTATACACCCATATTGGTGGTTAATATTGACACTGTAAGGAGTTTTATACACCCATCTTGGTGGTTAATATTGACACTGTAGTGAGTTTTATACACCCATCTTGGTGGTTAATATTGACACTGTAGTGAGTTTTATACACCCATCTTGGTGGTTAATATTGGCACTGTAGTGAGTTTTATACAGCCATCTTGGTGGTTAATATTGATACTGTAGTGAGTTTTATACACCCATCTTGGTGGTTAATATTGACACTGTAGTGAGTTTTATACACCCATCTTGGTGATTAATATTGGCACTGTAGTGAGTTTTATACACCCATCTTGGTGGTTAATATTGATACTGTGGTGAGGTTTATTCTCTCATCTTATTTTATTAAATTATGTTGTTATAATTTAGTGTACTGCCTTTTTCCCTTCTTCAAAAAACGAGGTGGTTCGCAAACCTAAATAGTCAGGACTTAATGACATCTTTAAGGAAAGGGAGTTTAATTTCGTTCCTAATTTTTATACCGCTAATATTGCCACAAACCTGAACACTGTTTTATCAGAGGAAGTACTTTGTAAGTTTGCCGTGTTTTCTGAACAGTGTGAGTCAAATGACGACGTTTCGGACACTACTTGGGCCAAAATGAACACCAAAACGCCGCAAGTGTCAACAAACTCCTCTTAATAAGAATTCCTAAAAAGCTTCAAACATCTTCTCAAGCCTCAAGCAGTTTATGTTCACAAGAAAAAAAAATGGGGAAAATAAAATATTAAGAATAAACTTTCCACCAGATGTCTTCTCAGTTTACACAACTGTATGTGTTCTATTCTTTATTTCAAAACATTTTTGTAAGTCATATCTTGTTATAAAAAGGATGAAAAAAACAACAACAGCAACAATATTCTAATCATAATAAAGGTTTTATTCTAATAATTTTTTTTAGTGTTCATTATTTTATTTATGGCAAAGCTACTGTGGTTGTCTGCTGCTGTCCTACATTTTGAACTGCCGACCAGCCAGAGAGAAGAAACAGCCGGCAGAATTCAGCGCCATCTGTTAGAATAAGAATAATGAGCTTGACTGTGGAATTATAACCGATCTTCCCCTTGAAATCTCAAGCATGTTAAACATCATATTTTTTATCCCGGCGCTTGTAGATTACGGGTCTAACACCTTAACGACTAGACCTTTTAGATATATATGTATATGTCAAAAACAGATTAATAAAATATTGCGCTTGTAATTTGAGTAAAATACTACTTTGTTTTTTGTATTTAGCCGCAACATAACGAATCTGAGATTTTCAAGTACAGTGGAACCCCTCTAAAGCAGCCACCTTCGGGACTGAGACAAACTTGCCTGATTAGAGGGGTTCCACTGTATAAATTTTTAGCTCAGTAGTTCTGTCATCTCTTAACCGACTTTGGCCCGGCATGGCCATGTGGATTAAGGCGCTCGACTCGTAATATGAGGGTCATGGGTTCGAATCCCCGTCGCACTAAACATGCTGGGCCTTTCAGCCGTGGGGGCATTATAATGTGACGGTTAATCCAGCTATTCGTTGGTAAAAGAGTAGTTCAAGAGTCGGCAGTAGATGGTGATGACTAGCTGCCTTCCCTCTAGTCTTACACTGCAAAACTAGGGACGGCTAGCGCAGATAGCCCTCGTGTAGCTTTGCGCAAAATTTCAAAAAACAAAAAAACAAACAAACTTAACCGACTTGCCCCCCAGTGGCACAGCGGTATGCCTGCCGACTTACAACACTAAAATCTGGGTTTCAATGCCGTGGTGGGCAGAGCACAGATAGCCCATTGTGTAGCTTTGTGCTTAATTCAAATCAACAACTTAACCGACTTAATATCTAATTCCAGTTTTGGACTCAAGAGGTCCAACAATTTGACTCATGTATTTGATAACGTCCAAGCTCTCATTGGTTAATTTATTCTAATCCTGTCTAAAATAATTTCAGTTTAAGGGTAAGTTGGTAGAGTACTTGGCGACTAATAAAATATAATCGAGTAGTATACGCGTGTTCCACGCTTGGTAGTGCTGGTGCATAACAATATTGTTAATAAAAGGGTAAAAAAAAAAGGTCTCATAGACTACTTTGCACTAATCCTACCTAAAAAATATCAGATGTCGTGACTATTGAGGATTTCCTCCTGTTTATCATTAGTTTATGGGTGTTTCAAGAAAATAGGGTTGCGTCTTAGTAGTGAACTTGTGAATTCTGTAAACAACAGTACAATAATAAAAAATGAAATCATGTAGTCTAAAAGGTCCGAAATCTTCTGCATAAAACTGGATTTCAAATAAGTTAACTGGTTCCTTTTTATCGGCCTTTGACACATCAGCAGCAACGCATTTCACATCTTTTATGTTTCTTGTTTCATTGTTTGTAATAACGTTTTTTGTTGTTTTATTAACGCAAAGCTGCACTCGGGCGATCTACCGTGGGGAATCTAACCCCGGAATTTATCATAATAAGTCTGGAAACTTACCTCTGAGCCACCAGAAGACCCTACTTCATTGAGATTCAAACCTCTGAAAAACAAATAGTCGTTCAAGATAAATGAATAAGAAGTAAACAACCGTACGTGTTTCAGTTACCCAAATGGCAGAGTTATGACCGCCAACCCTTGACATTGAAATTTTGATGAAGAATTATTATTGTTCGTTCTTATTCTAAGATGTCGACCTTTGTCTGTTCAGGTTTTGTAGAATATAGATATTGTTTGAATAGTGTGGATCTTATTTGCATTTTAACTGTTTCTTGTCTTGTTGTTGTCAAATCTAGAATACCTGCATGATAGCCGAATTACTCCAATATGCTTCGTTTCACGCCCACCAGTGGAACGGTGGTAAGTCTGAAGGATTTTGCTTCTAATCCTAAAAAACTGGGTTTCGATACCGTGGTGGGCACAGAAAACGTAGCCCATTGTGTAGCTTTAGGTTTAACTAAAAACAAACAAAACTGTTTCACGCCCTCACGTGCTTTCCTTGACCTACATACAAACTTCAAAAGTCGCTGTTGTTAAACGATATAAAGACTTTCTCGCACGAATTTACTTTGCATTGTTCGATACTGATGAAAACCTAGAACGTTGGTGATAAATACGTGATAACAAATTAAATCAGATGTTTTCGTGTTATTTCCAAAAAATAATCGCTGTCAGTTTAGCCCGAAAGTTGCATTCTTATTTCGGTTATGAGATGGTGCCACCTTTTTTAAACTCCATTTCTATGATTGTGTTACAAATATGTGTGATGTAGTCTTCTAAAACATAACGTAGGCCTCTAACCTTCCTTTTACTTATGTGATAGCCAATTAAACAAAATAACTAATTTTCGATCTGTTTTCTCTGAAGTTAGGAATAAAATGGAAAGAGGTGCCAAGTGAGCAAGGTTTTTGGACGATGGATGGGATTTGGCGGACATTGTTACTCCAACTGGAACGAGGTGATTGTAAAGAAAGCCCCTTAATAATTTAATGTTATTAGGGTGCTTTCTCCATGGAACAATGGGGCGTCAAACAGCAGCTGTTCACATTTTCCTTCTTAAATGCTAAAAAAGTTTTTTATTTTTATTTTCCCTTTTCTTATTTTCATCTTTCGAAACTCTACTCAAATAAGTGGTTGATTCTAACAACGCAAAATGCATATTTTTTCTTTATATTCATTGGCCTTAAGATTTTGGCCAGCAATGTATCTTAAATCTGACAGTTATTAGGGAACACAATTCACTAGAGGCACACTGTTAATTATAAACAACTTCTAATCAGAAAAGCCTGAACGTGGGACAGGGTATTACAAAATATTGCATCACACTACATTTCTCAGTTGTTTTTTCTTATTTGCTTTTATGTATCTTTCAACAACACTATTTTGGTGAGTTAAATAAACGTCGTCTTAGTGTGTGGTGGTTTGTTGTACAAACGATACCAGCTTCATTTCAGTCAAACTTTGTTTTTTTCTTTGCTTGTTTATTTGTTTGTAAGCTCAAAACCAACTCAGTGACCAATCTGTGCTGTGCTCGTCACAAGTACTGGGGAAGAAGGGGGCTTTTGAAAAATAAAATAAATATAGAAATTCACAGATTTTCCAGTGCGAAAGGTCTGTTCAAAGAGACTGTCTATTGGAACACGCCACAAATTTGGAGTACCTGAAACTGATTATTAAAACTGAGATTGTGATGGCCAACGAATATTGTGCAGAACAAACGAAGGCAGCTCAGTGGTTAGGTACCAGACTGTGGATCCGAGGTTCTGTTGTTCGCGTTTTATTAGACCCCTTAAAAAATCGTGTTCCGCATTTTGGGGCTTGGATACGTTATAAGAGCGATGATCAAACCCAACTATTTGATTGCAGTATCTCAAGAGTTGGTGATATGTGATGTTGACTAGTTGCTTTCCCTCTAGTCTATCACTTCCAAAATAGGAGTGGGCAGTGCAGATAGCCCTCTTGTGGCTTTATGCAAAATTTATTATAAACCCAGAACAGATTATGCTTCAGTTCTTGAAGCACATAGCAACCTCAACCAATTTTGCGATTTTTATAAATGTGTGTCTGGTGAAATTTAGTTTTTCTAGAACAAGTATTTCCTAAGATATAATAAGTTTAAATATACAGTTTTATATATGATCATATTGTAATTTTAATATAAGTCGGCTTAGAGTAGACTGGATTTTCCCCACTATCTAACAACTTTTTCTTTTAAATTAACAATGAGTTTTGTTGAGATCAGTAACTACCGCCATCATCGTCTACTTTAAAAACTGCGAATCAGGAGATGTGCACAGTAATATCTGGTTTAAAGCATTACTTTTAATTGTTATCTAAATGTAACGGTAATGTACAATCTTAACATGTCAAACATTTTTTTCACGGTACTGAAACAAAAGTTTGAAAACACTAGGACAATGACTGTAAATCTAAAAAACAATAAACGTTTTCGTGTTTTCGATAAGTACACTTGCGATTTACCAATCTTTGTGATGTTTTATTTTATAAGGGGTAAAGATTGTGATGTTGCTAAAATAAATATTTATTTATCGAAATAAATTATTAGTTTTATTATCACGAGCAAGCCATACAACTATAATGATTATCAAAACTACTAAGAATCTCGAGACGACACGTGTTAACTGTGAGTAATAAAGTTGTTATTTAAACCAATTAACAGCAAATGTTCTTTTTAGGCATACTTTGTTTTCTAACACTTACTAAGCCTATTCGGTTCCTAATGGTTTACCGGCTTTCAACGTTTGAAATATCATACTGCATAAATGTGTGTATGTTTTCTTATAGCAAAGCCACATCAGGCTATCTACTGAGTCCACCGATAGGAATCAAACCCCTGATTTTAGCGTTGTAAATCCGTAGACTTAACTTACCACTGTACTAGAGGGGGGACTAGTGCATATATTAATAGTTTCATATAATTGTTTGTCTCTCAATGTTTAGTACAACTGACAAGTTATGGCATTGAATAGATTTGTGTGAGCAAATTATTATATTTAGGATCTGTTATTTACACATCTGTAATTTCGAAGCGCAACGAGCAAATTAAGGAATGTATGTGAGGGACATTTCAGTTATTTTTTATAACAAAGAATTATTAAGCTTATTAATACTAGTTTTCCAACACTTTGGCGTTTAAACATAAATTTTAAAGTTATTTTATTATTTTTAAACATATAATTATATATTTTTAGCTAGTCAATTTTACTTTAAACTTCGCAAAATGTCACTGTGGGAACGTACTTTTATCTACAATGAATAACCAAGTTTTGTTGATAAGAGTTGAGCTAAAAGAAATAAAACAGGTGGCGAAGTCATTGACCTTATCAAAAAACGTTCAGTATGTTAACACGATTTCTGCTAGTCGTGTAAGATAAGACGAGGAAGGTACGTATATATATACTTTTATTATGATTTAGTTTTAACAGTATGTTTTAAATCAAAACTTGTTTAAACTATAGAGTGGAGACCCATTTTTATAGTGTAATATTTAAATGAAGGCATTTAACATATATCATGTGGTGAAGGGCTCTATCGCCTTTTTCATTCAAAACCTGCCAAAACTTGTTCTGCATTGGCATTTTCCCAAGAATAAAGTATCAAACATAGCACGCCTCATAACGGCGGATAAAGATATTAAATAATCAAAACTGTGACAAGGTTAGAAAATAACATTAATTACACTTGTTTCTAAACAGGTTAATCAGTTGTTCTCCATATTGTGGAAATAATTTTTCTTTTTTTCTATTGCGCAAACGTATTTTTTTACTAAAAATGGTACTTTTTCCTTTTTTAATTAGCACAAACTATCAGATACACGTTAAGCAGAAAAATGAATGAAGTTTTAAATGTGTAGTTATTATTAAAGTGAAAAAAAGAAAAAGAAACGAACGTTAACTTAAATTATCAAAAAAGAAGAAAACAACGTATTCTATATTTCTTATCTGAATTTACTGCTGGAATAATGTAACTTCACAGGAATTCAAGCATACGTATTACGAAAGTTCTGTTTACTTTTCAGCGAAAAAGCTACAGTAACACAATATGTTTGTGCTATGCCCACTGCGAATATCGAACCTCGACTTTAAGCGTTATAAGCCTTTAACTTTACTACTTATCAACCGGTGGTGTTCTTTGAAAACGTGGAAAGTTAAAGCCGAAATAAACCAACAATAGTGTATTTTTAAAAGAACCATGATTTAGCGATAATTTTACTATCATATTGCACCTGTTCAAATAAATTATTAAATTATAAGTAAAATATTAAGAACCATATCCAGGACTGAACATAACGAACTGAATAAATTACAAAACATTACGAATAAACGAATAAATAGGCATATACATACAAAATTGAGTTTTATACGAATTCTCGAAAAATACTTTAAAATCTGTATAATATGTTGATATCTCTGATGTTAAAAATAAATGGATAATCAAATTGTTTATACAATTAAATTAAAAAGCAAGTTCAATAAATTGTGAAAAATACTGAAAAATAATAACCTAGACGGTAAACGGAGAAAACGAACAACAACCACATGCATTCAAAAAATAACTCCTACCAAATGAACATATACGAGAATTTGGGTGATAAAGTTTGATGGTAGTTCAAGACTAAAATTTTAGTAAGTAAATGGAAATTTTTATCTAATATATTATATTGATAATTTTGAAAATAAAATCTTTTGATATGAAAACTTGTCAAAATACTATGTTGTTGTTATTTTTAATAACTTGTCTTGTGAGGCAGCGGTGGAAATGTTTATCGGAAAAAGAATAGGCTTAGCGAAAACATGATCTTTACGTCTTTTTTTCACCGTTACGAGGCTAAAGCGTGTAAAAGCACGCAATCTGTTAAATACTTATTTTAAGGGTTTTTACAAAAAGCACGTCCAAACAAACACGTTAGCCTTTAGACAAAGAAAAAAGGTAAATGTGTAACAAATTTTTGCAAGGTTTAACTGTTTTTCTCCCATAAATTAAGTATAGCAAATAACTATTTAACTGTTCTTAAAATGTAGTTCATTTCAGACCACAATGCATTTCTTTATGTTTTTGCATACTTTGTCTATAAGCCACATATAAAATAACTGAAGTATTTGTTCCTCAGAATACCAGTTCTAACCTAATTATTTCACGTGACATACCCAACGTCTGAGGCAAGGTTCATAATTTCCATATACCATACCGACTAGTTTAGCCCGGCGGTTGAACTTGTTTTCTTTGGGTTACACGAAATTTAACCGTAAAGGAGGGGTTGTTAGGTATTCGCGGGAAAGGGTTTTGTACACCGTCCCGCAATAAAACAAACTTTTGGAGAGCAAACTGTTAATTACCAACCCATTTCAAACAGAAATATGGTTTCAATAAGGCTTGTAAATACAAAATTTATTATAATTAATAACAATTAAGGTCAGTCCTAACATCGCATAAAGTAATGCATACATACTCATAATATACAAAATTACTTTTACTAATTTATTTGTATCACTTATTATTCACATAAAGCTACAAAAGGGCTAGTACACTTGAATTAGAATCTACAGGTTGGCCCGTAAGTCCCTACCCATCCACATGTTATTATGTTATATTCAATTATGCATGTATTATAAATTTGTTTCTTTTTTTCAGAGAAATATGGCTGATGTAAGCCCATTTACACTTGAAGAGCGTATTGTGACAAGTACGTGGGTACATGAGCGCAGTGAGAATGAGGGACAGCACACAGATACACTGGATATATGGATGTGCAGGGACTTACGGGCCACCTTATATAGTCCAGAGGGAAGGCAACTACTCAATAGCACCCATCGCCAACTCTCAGGGCACATTAATCGAATAATGGGATTTAACAGTGCTGTTATGAAACACTCACGACCTCAAAGTGCAGCGTGCCATTTTGCAGGAACAAGGTTCTAACCCTGTACCATAGGATACCCTGTATGGCACACAAACCACTAGGCTAGGCTCAGTTCCTCACTGCAAGTATAGAGCGCTTGACTCGTAATCTGAGGGTTGCGGGTTCGAATCACTGTCACACCAAACATGCTCGCCCTTTCAGCCGTGGGGATGCGTTACAATGTGTGGTCAATCCAACTATTCGTTGGTAAAAGACTAGCCCAATTGTTGGCGGTGGTTGGTGATGACTAGTTGCCTTCCCTCTAGTCTTACACTGCTAAATTAGATACATAGGTAATATATAATCAGTGATCAATCAACTGCTTCTGAAGATACTATATAATCAATAACGCAGGGACTGCTTCTGAAGGTGCTATATAATCAGTAACTCGGGGACTGCTTTTGAAGATACTATATAATCAGTAACTCAGGGACTGCTTCTGAAGATATCATATAATCAGTAACTCAGGGACTGCTTCTGAAGATACTATACAATCAGTAATCAGTAACTCGGGGACTGCTTCTGAAGATACCATATAATCAGTAACTCAGGGACTGCTTCTGAAGGTACAATATAATCAGTAACTCAGGGACTGCTTCTGAAGGTACTATATAATCAGTAACTCAGGGACTGCTTCTGAAGGTACAATATAATCAGTAACTCAGGGACTGCTTCTGAAGGTACTATACAATCAGTAACTCAGGGACTACTTCTGAAGGTACTATATAAACAGTAACCCAGGGACTGCTTCTGAAGATACTATACAATCAGTAACCCAGGGACTGCTTCTGAAGATACTATATAATCAGTAACCCAGGGACTGCTTCTGAAGATACTATATAATAAGTAACCCAAGGACTGCTTCTGAAGATACTATATAATCAGTAACCCAGGGACCGCTTCTGAAGATACTATATAATCAGTAACCCAGGGACCGCTTCTGAAGATACTATATAATCAGTAACCCAGGGACCACTTCTGAAGATACTATATAATCAGTAACTCAGGGACTGCTTCTGAAGATACTATATAATCAGTAACCCAGGGACTGCTTCTGAAGATACTATATAATAAGTAACCCAGGGACTGCTTCTGAAGGTACAATATAATCAGTAACTCAGGGACTGCTTCTGAAGATACTATATAATAAGTAACCCAGGGACTGCTTCTGAAGATCATAATACCACCAGAGTTTAACATTAAACGTTTTCGACCAGATGAAGTTTCGTAAGACCGATATGAACTATAGATTCATCTTTCAACAATATCACTGTGGGTTTATGTGAAGTAATTAGAGTTAATTTGCTAGTTTTATCAACAAATTAGCGTAGTTTAACCAAACGTCTACGAAATATAATGACTGTACGAGACTGTTCCTATAAAAATGAATCTTGTAGAACACCATTAACTGTAATCATTGTTTTTGAAAACCTGTGAGCTTCATGAAATCATGAATTGCTTGTATCAAGAGCAGGTAAACATCAGATTTTAACTTTGCTAGGACATCTTGAACGACCATTGAGTCTTAAATTTAATAACGACAGACCTACTTTGAGACAAATAAAGTATAGAAACGGTTTGAAGAAATTATTAATTGAACAGCATTTCGACAAATCTTGGACATGATTAGGTACAAAACGACATGTCCCCGCTGATATAGCAGTATGTCTACGGATTTACAACGCTAAAATTAGGGCTTCAATTCTCCTCGGTGTTCTCAGCAGATAGCCCGATGTGGCTTTGCTAAAAGGAAACACACACGCAAAACGACGGTTTCAAAGTATTACAAGCATGTTTGGTGCGACCGAGATTCGAACCCGCGACCCTCCAATTACGAATCGAACACCTCAACTACCTAGGCCATGCCGGACCAAGCCTTAAACTAACCTTCATAATGCATGGTTTCTAAAACAATCCCGTTGTTCATATTGTAGTAAACAATATTTCATTGTTTCAATTCAGGTAATTTGCAAGAGTGAGCGTTATGTTAAGGTTAAGTTAATTAATAAACCTAGTCTTAGAATACCTATAATGTTTATGAATGTTAACAATCAATAGTCTTAAGCTCGGAAAATATCTAAGATGAAGGGTGCAGATACAAATACCAGGAAATAGTTCTGGGTTAGTGATTAACGAATAAATATTAAGTGAGAGTTATCGTGTTTGTTGTATTAATTCAGTTACCCGATGAGTTATATGTTTAATTTTCTAACAAAACTAGTTATTAAGTTAAATTAGGCGTATGAATCGCAGTTTATATTTATATAAGCTACAATTTCATCAGAGTTAACAGATGTACAAACCAGTATAAACGTATGTCTCTTTTATTTTTCAGTCATCAAATCTCCACGGTTGTATTATTGCATTCTGTGTATTTAACTCTGTATTTTGTTGTAATTGTCTAAATGTTCACAGAAATTCCCATAAACTATCCAGATGTGGATGGAAAATTTGGCCTACCAACTACTACAAATTGCTAGCAGAAGATATTGATAACCTATCTAGAGAAGCGCACTGCACATCAGCAGAAAGTTCTAATAGTCAGCCGTATTTAAAACTGTATATCTAAAAACAAATTATTGATGGGACGTCCTATCTAAAGACAAGCACATTGTTGGAAGTGGATATCCTGTTGGAAGATAGTAAAATATAGAGATGATTGTATTGTTGAAAGTTGGTAGAATACACAGAGGAACGTATTGTTGAAAGTCCAAATGTGAGTGTACAGTTGGAAACTAAAAGCAAATTTGTAGGACTGTTAGTAGAAAAATATACTATTGAGTGATACACGTGTTTCTGTTAAAATATGTCAGTAATTTAGAAAAATAAGTAAATAAACCTTTGTTATCTAAATAGTGCCTCACAGTGGAGAATCTAGGATTTTATCCACAAAATCACTTTATTGGTGGAACACAATACACAACTCCCTTCCTTCCTCCATGATGGAACACAATACACAACTCCCTTCCTTCCTCCATGATGGAATATAATACACAACTCCCTTCCTTCCTCCATGATGGAACACAATACACAACTTCCTTCCTTCCTCCATGATGGAACACAATACATAACTCCCTTCCTTCCTCCATGATGGAACACAATACATAATTCCCTTCCTTCCTCCATGATGGAACACAATACACAACTCCTTCCTTCCTCCATGATGGAACACAATACACAACTCCCTTCCTTCCTCCATGATGGAACACAATACACAACTCCCTTCCTTCCTCCATGATGGAATATAATACACAACTCCCTTCCTTCCTCCATGATGGAACACAATACACAACTTCCTTCCTTCCTCCATGATGGAACACAATACATAACTCCCTTCCTTCCTCCATGATGGAACACAATACACAACTCCCTTCCTTCCTCCATGATGGAACACAATACATAATTCCCTTCCTTCCTCCATGATGGAACACAATACACAACTCCCTTCCTTCCTCCATGATGGAACACAATACAAAAACTTCCCCTTTCTCCATGATGCAATACACAACTATCTTATTTCTCTGTGATGGAATGCGCACACTTCCCTTGTCTCCATGATGGAATACACACACTTCCCTTATCTCCATGATGGAATACACACACTTCCCTTGTCTCCATGATGGAATGCAACATAGAAACTCCCCTTTCACCGCGAGACAAAAAAGTTAAAATATACAAATGTTGTGACATTATTGGAATTTCGCTAATATTACTCCTGTTTTCAAGAGAGATGACAAAACCTGTCCCAGGACTTATAAGTATATTTGTATTCACTGGCGGAAAAGTTTGTTTGTTTAGGTGTGATAAAAGATCCGTTGCAGAGAGGGACCTGATTGAGATATAAAAGAATTGATAAATCATCTTGTTCCGAATATAAGGCGAGAATGGTAATACTAAAGAATACGTATATATAGTTCGGAAACTAAGAAACTTTCGTATTTTCCTAACGCAATGAAAATGATGTTTGACATTACTTTTCACTATCATTATGGGGGTCGATGTTCTAAACTGATATCAAGAAGCGACATCGAAAAGATGTTTCGCCCTTTAACGAGATACATAAGAAAGTATGGAGTTCATATCAGGAAACTAATCTAATTAGTATTATCTTAATCTAAAGTCATATAGACCAATAACAGATCAGCTTGAAAATAAAACAAACAACGAAGAACTGATAAAAGCATAAAACGTGAAACATGACATTTTTAAGAGACTTGGCGCGATAGTTAACGAGTACATTGCATTGTACGTTTCAAGTTCGAACTGGTCCAGAAAGTGTGGCACAGCATGAAAAGTTGTTTAGGGATCTAATTCCCAATAAAAGGGGCGAGGGTTGGAATCCCCATTCAAACAGACATTTTCAGCCATGGAGTCGTTATAACGTAACGGTCAGTCCTACTATTCGTTGACGGTAGGTATTAATGACTAACCGTCTTCCCTCTAGTCTTACGCTACTAAATTAGGGACGGCTAGCGCAGATAGCCCCCATGCAGCTCTGTGCGAAATTAAAAACAAACCAGACCAGAAACTCTATTAAATAACTCATTTGTGGAAAACAACAAATAAAAACCTTACAAATAAGATTAATGTTAAATACTATTCAACATTTTCTTTCTTATTTTGAAATACTTCTCTCAACCCTCTTGTGTTAATTTCATGAAATAACTTGGTTCAGCAATGAGTTTTGATTAATCGAAATTATTTCTGTTTCGCTGTGTGAACGTGTTTTTCTTTCGAGCTCAATAGCTTTACTTTTTTCTACTTTAAATGAAAAATGATTTTGTTTGGTTAAAGGAAGTAACAGTATATAAATAAACATGGACCAGATACTCTGTGTTTATTGGTATTGTGTCTTATCCTTTGTTAAGTTTATTTGAAGGTTTGTTCATTGACTTATAAGTTGATGTAATTTCATTCCGTTTTAAAACAGTGCCTTTATACATATGTATATCAATGCATAAAAGGATATTGTTAAATAAGCCATCAGTTTAGCTTTCTTATTATTGTTTAAACTGAACTCTATTTGGAAGTCGTACCTTTAGAATTAGTTAATAAACGTACGAAATATTGCAGCCATGAAAAGGTTAGGTTAGATTAACGTTTCAGTTTGACAACGAAACGCTTGACCAATCGGATTTTTATATATTAATAATTCTTTAATCTTTTGTGCTTATTTATTGTGTTGAACTGTTCTTTATTAAGAACTTGTTCGAAGTTCTTTAAATATTTCAAAAAAATATTAAAATATCAAGCACTTCATATTTATTTTAATTTTGTTTGTAAATGCATGTTTCTTAAATTTGCACATGTACAAAATCTAACACTGTACCAGTTTATATTATTTAATACAAATATGATTGCGTGATATAATTTCACTGATCATTGTAGAATAAATTTTTAACATCTTCCAAACCTTCTTAGTTGCGACATCTATTGGTCAGCAGTAGCATTAAAAACGTAGGATACCAATTTCTGAAAATAATTTACTAAATTGAATAGTTTCTGAATATTACGTATTAGATTGTTTGTTTGTTTTTTAATTTCGCTCAAAGCTACACGAGGGCTATCTGCGCTAGCCGTCCCTAATTTAGCAGTGTAAGACTAGAGGGAAGTCAGCTAGTCATCACCACCCACCGCCAACTCTTAGGCTACTCTTTTACCAGCGAATATTGGGATTGACCGTAACATTATAACACCCCAACGGCTGAAAGGGCGAACATGTTTGGTACGACGGGGATTCGAACCCGCGACCCTCAGATTACGAGTCGAACACCTTAACCTACCTGGCCATGCCGGTCCGCATATGTATATACATTTGACATGTTTTAATATATTATTTTAAAACAAATGGATCGTGTGCTGTTTGTTTATTGTTGAATTGATTAACAACAAGACAAAGACACCTACTGCAAATAATCCGGACCGTACATATGTTGAAAACCTGACATTATGTACAATTTTGTGGTTTCTAGCATTAAATCTGTTTATAGTTAATTATTAGACAGAAAGAAAATTACCAAATGTACCGTAAATCAATAACACGTTCATTTTTACGCACATTTCTCTGAATTCACAGAAGTTTGACACGTTAATTAGGCTTCCTAATATAACTTAGCTGGCGCTGAAATAAGCGTTTCTTTGTGTGACATGACTCGTATAGCATTATTATTATTATTATTCGTTAGTTAGAACAAAAAGAGGAAACATTTTCTAACGAAACAACAAAACGAGAGAATCGTGTCTTACACGCAACAACACCATAAACTTAATGTTTTTCCATAAAAATGTTATATGTTGTAGAGCATCGTAAATGGTATCAGATGTCATAAGAATAATGTTTGTAACAGAGGGCGATGTTTTTGTTTCGTATTTATTTCTTGCTCAAAATTACAAAATGGGCTATTTGCTCTCTGTCTACTGCAGGTAATGAAACCCAGGATTTTAGCGTTTAAAATTCGTAAACTCACTGCTTAACTATCAGAGGGCGATAGTGAGAAAAGAAAGTGTTGAAATATAAGAATAGATATTTTATTTTGTATAGTGAGGTACAATTTGAAATAACAATTGTACAATTTTAAACAAATAAACAACAAAAAGATTATTATAAATTATACTG